>NC_086337.1:2796693-3096693 GCF_032445375.1 Bacillus rossius redtenbacheri | reverse complement strand
AGATTAAATTTCGTCGAGAATATTTTACATTTTTATGTCTTCCAGTGCTCAAAATGATATGCAATTGTGGCCCCGGGCACGAAATTTTATTTATAATTCATTAATAATAACGCCCCTCGCGATAAACAAAGGAAAATATGTATTAACGAGTGCCTGGTTTCCGTGGAAGCGCATAGATAGCGCGATTCGTTCGGTCGCATCCGTCACCGTAGATAGCAACACCGTAGGGGAATAATATTATTTCGTTTTTATAATACCATTTTATAACAAATACACATCCCAAATAGGCTACACCAAACTTATTTATAATGTGTTACAATATTGAGTAGAGTGGGGCAAAACGACGCACTTAACATTTGGACTCAAATATCTGTCATGTTAATAGAGCAAACAATTTGTTATTTGTAACATAGAACCTATTATCATTTGTAAGTCTAATGAACTAGGTATGATAACATAATTATAAATATCTATTATATAAATATTATAAATATTCACTTCACTTTATAAGCAGTCGACGAAACAGTTCACGTGTAGATGACTTGTAATTAATTTTAAAAACTGGTGTTTAGCTATAAAGTTTAAATATAATTATGAACAAGGTTTCATATAAATAAAATGTCATCAAATAGCCTATCTTTCATCAATTATATGAATCAACATAATTATTTAGTCAATTGTAACATAACCTATTATTACTGCACTCGCCGACAGATGCTAATTTTTTTTAATAATAAAAGAATAAATACTTAAAATTATACTAGTAATCAGATTTTTAAAATGCAAAAATAATTAACCTTTATTACCGAAATTGTTGTTGTAATAAGCAATGAAAACCACATTAACTTTTCGTTTGAATATAATTATGAACAAGTTTTCATATATGTAAATAAACTGTAATCAAATATCTAACATAACCTATTATTAGGCTACACTCGCCGACCGATTTTACTTTTTTTTAATAATAAAAGAATAAATACTTGAAATTATACTAGTAATCAGATTTTTAAAATGCAAGAATAATTAACCTTTATTGCCGAAATTGTTGTAATAAGCAATGAAAACCACATTAACTTTTCACTTTAGCGGATAGATAGCACGATTGGTTCGGTTCGCGTCCGTCACCGTAGATGGCAGCACCATAGGTAAATAATATTATTTCGTTTTTATAACACGATTTTATAACAAATACGCATCCCAAATACACAAAACTTATTTATAATGTCTTACAAAATTTTTTAAAACATTGTGCAAAAGATACCGGGTGTAATTTGGATTATTATGTGTAACTTTAAAACACTATTGTTCGTTAAAAACGTATTTGAACATTCAACATTACTTTTAAATAACCGTACCAATTGTGCTGAAAATCTGTGGACGATCGTTAAATTACATAATAATAAATCAAACGACGAAAACATGATTGAAAAGTCAAATCGATGGTTGTTTCAATCGAGTGGAAGAGAGATTCCGCCATTCCGCGCATGCGTACAATGAGCATAACTAGCCACATCCGTAGTGGGACATCCGTAGTGGGATAATGTGCGTTACGGGACACTTTTTCGTGCGTGCAGCCGGCGTTCATCGATTTATTAGACGTTGTCACGTCAAAAAATAAAAAGTGTTATGGATTTTATTAAATCAGTATTGTCAGGGCATATTTAAATTAAATATAAATTGAAGTTTAATAAAAATTTTGGAGCTCACATCTGCGGTAAAAAAAAATGAAGAGTTTGATTTTGTTTGGTTAACAAATATTGCCATATTTACTTAGTTCAGAATTATTACATTGGCATCAGTGTGGGAAAATAGGAGAGGGGTAAAAAATTTGGTGAATTTGTTTAAGTAATTTTAAGCAAACTAAGAATAAACTAATAACTTGATAAGAAACTTGATATCTGTATTTTACAATTTTATTAAGATGTGATTGTATACAATAACCTTAAATAATGAGAGGAATTTTTAGAAGGTTGAAATTTTCTAATTATTTTAAGTATAGCTTTAACCACAGTAAATGAAAATTTTAGTGTAAGGGATGACATATTCTTAGTTAAATTGAAAGATACGAGTGTTTAACTTTTTTTTAATTATGTACCTCATGAAATTGAAAGGAATTATGTGTGATTTCATCAAGGTAAAATATATCCTCGAAATCTTAAAAATATGAGTTATAAAATCTGAACCTTAATTTATGCCAAAAGTTAGAAAGGCCTAGGATAGCTACTTTAAAAAATATCATCGTTAAACTGTTTTTTTATAAAATAAATATTAATAGATTATTGTTTCTATTTAGCCTACTTAGTAAAAAGGTTTGGAATTAATCGCATACTTTTCTTTCAACGGAACAATATCAGCAAAGCCGCGGGTTATTAGCTAGTCTATACTAGTAATACAATTATTGTTCGAGGATAAAGTCTGTACGTTGGATGAAATGAACAAAAAAAACTATTGGGAATGGCCATTTACTTTATTTAGAACTCAAAAATTTAGTTTAAAAATTTCTGTCTGCTTATTTTTCTATGTGTCTGTTTCTGTCTGTTTGTATGAATCGAAAACTATTTGACGGATTTTGATGACCTTTTTTATTTTAAAAGTCTTTGACTAACTTAACAACATATATATATATATATATATATATATATATATATATATTCCTATACCCCAAAAGGGTTAAAAGGTTGTAAATATGGTTTTAGGATAATTTATTATATCCTAAAATTAAACAAGCTAAAGAAAAGTTATAAAATACCAATAATTAGTATTAAAAAAATTCCGAAAAATTAAATTGTGCGAAAATAAAACCTTGGAGTGAAAAAGGGGTGATTATGTTTAAATAAAGAATAATATTTCCAAATTTATTGAATTATAATAAATTATTTGGTACAAATAATAAACAAATAAATACAAACAACCACGTTTTTTTTTTTGCGAAATTCGATCCCTAAAGGGAGAAAATGGGTAGGTTTGTTTTTAATATTGTTACGAACGTGAGCAGGGCCGCGGCGCGCAGGTGCAGAGCTGGCTGGTGGCCCTGCACGGCCACTGACGTCACGTGTCCGCCGCAACTTGAGACGTGCCGCGCGCGCCTGGGGGATTACAAGGGTCGCCACTTCCCCCCTCCTTCCCCCCGCTCCCCGCGCGATGCTCTGCTTCGGCACCGTTACCCTGACACCTGGCAGCTGTGGGAGTTCCGCCTGCAGTCGCGCGAGCTCCCAACGCCTTTATCGATAAATCTGGCATCGAGTCGGCGCGGGATGACGCGACTGGCCCCAGCCGCGCTCGTCACTTCTAGAAGTGGCGCCTGGGCCTATATAAGCCCGGGATGCCGGCCTCCAGTTCAGTTGATTTGAGTTGAGTTCTGGTGCGATAGTCCAGGCGATAGTGCCGCGGGTGCGGCGAGAGCCCCGAGCGAAGCGTCGAGTGAATCCTCGGCGAAGGGAAGTGCGACGGCGGAGGCGGAGTGCAGCGACGGAGGTCCACGAGGGGTGCTGCGGCGAGAGTTGCGCCAAAGTTGCGGCCCAGCGAGGTGTGCGGTGTGTAAGAACCGAGTGACTGGGGAAGCAACATTTTTTTTTTAAGTGCAATTGATTAATTGGCATTTTAGAAGATTATTTGTAAGTGACATAAATAAAGGCCATCAATAAAACTGTGTTATAAAATCTTTAATTGGGCTATCCAATTACGAACCCAGTAGTTTTCCCACGACGATTATTATTTCATCTTAATAATAATCGTAACAATATTAATAATTATGTCTCCGAATATAATTAAGCGTAAAATATGATATTGGGCACCAATAATAACAATACGAAAACTACCTACCACAATTTTTTTATATTTTCCGAATAGTGTTTAGCATAAACAACTGGTATTGGATAGCACGTGAGTAGTATAGAAAAAGAGCTCCGCGGACATGGCGTTGGCGCGTGGAGCCGGGAGCTGACCGCCATCTTGGATTTTGATGTCACGGCGACCATTTTGGATGACCTTTATCTTGACCTTTGACCTTCAAAATTTGCCCAAAATTCGCCTAAATTAGCAAAATTACCAGTTTTCTGGAAAACAAATCCCACCAAAAATTCTCAAAAAATTTGTTAATTCAAAAATTATGATTTCGAAAAACCTAATAACTCATTTTGCCTTAGAAAGAACACGTATTCAATATTGAGATTTAAGCATACATGTCTACCGCCTCCGATAAGCCTCTGACGTCATCATGGATTATAATACCACCGCTGCAATTTCCATAATGGCCGGCATCTTGAAAATCTTTATTTATTTTCTGATTTTAATTAAAAATTTTTATAATTTATAAAAAAAATTAAATCATTAAATTTAAATAAAAAATTTTAAAAACACGATTGCACATATAGTTGCGGTCACCATATTAAATTATAGATCGTTTTACTTATAGTTATGGCCGCCCTCTTGAAAAACCATAATTTTAATGCTAGAAATTTAAAAAAATTTTAAAATTTTTTTTATTAAAATATAATAAAATACTATTTTAAAAATGCACATATCTTTACCTTGAAGTCTTCGGTTCGAATCTGGTAAGAGCAAAACTAATAAAAAATGTCGATATATCCTTCCTCCACGGAAGCCACCTGCAGACTGACCTCCCACCACTATTACCAAGGTATATATCGTCAGCTGGTATGACGTCATGACTGCCATCTTGTTTTAGTCCGCTGGAGGCCACCATCTTGTTTACGTCTGCTAGAGTGCGCTTACGCCATGTTAGTTTAATTCTTACCCGCTAGAGTGCAGCAATTATTAATTAATATTACTGTGGCACCCAACATCTTGGAAATTCGTAATAATTAGGCCTAACCTAGAAATTCAGGAAAAATTCCTAAACTCAAAAAGTTTGCAATCTATATACTGATTGATTCGATCAATTCCCATACTTAGTCTGAGATCTGGGCGATGCAAAAAAAATAATTTAATGTAAAAATAATAATTTAAATAAATAAGCCTCTGACATCCTCTAGGATTATGATGTCACAGTTGCATTTTCCGTTACGACCGCCATCTTTAATATCTTTATATATTATGAGTAGTTGGAAATGGGGGTTTCAAGCACAGGCGGAGGAGCCAGGAGCCCGCCATCTTGGATGACGTCATCGGCGGCCATCTTGGATGACGTCATCGGCGGCCATCTTGGATGACGTCATCATGACCTTTGACCTTGACCTTTGACCTTGTCAATCTATGCTAATCTATGCTAATCTGTATGCCAATCTATGCTAATCTATGCCAATCTATGCTAATCTATGCCAATCTATGCTAATCCGTATGCTAATCTATGCTAATCTGTATGCTAATCCATGCTAATCTGTATGCCAATCCATGCTAATCCATCCTCCATTTTGTATTTCTAGAAATTTCCACCAACTTCGAATCGTGACGTCACCGTTGCACTTTGTGTCACGGACGCCATCTTGGATTTGAATTTTTTTTTCGAACTTTGAAATTCGATGTAAACATCAACCGCCATCTTGTTTTCGTCTGCTGGTGGCCGCCATCTTGTTTTCGTCTGCTGGTGGCCGCCATCTTGTTTCGTCTGCTGGAGGCAGCCATCTTGCGACGTCATATAGTTCTGTTGGTCGCCACCAGATAGCAGCAGGGATTATTTTATTTTTTTTCTTTAACTAAAATAATTTCAGTGCCGAGGCTGGGATTCGATCCATGGGATGTGAAAACGTCCAGGATGTCGTGGTTACGAGGCGGACACCTTGACCACTAGACCACGAGACCAATTGGGATATGGTGGAATAAATAATCTATATATGCCACGTACTGATGTCATGTTTTATGATAAAAGGGGGGAAGGTTGTCTTTGCCTTCCCAAATGCATGAAATTCAAATTATTATTATACCATCGCCATCTTTAATTCCAGCACAGACTACCAGATGGCGTCAAATTCAAATATTAGTTAGGGAGTCGGCAGGCAGGTGTCGCATGCCGCCATCTTGGTTCTCAAGTTGGCTGGTAGATGTCGCTAGTATCGCGCGCCAAATTCAAAAATTAGTTGCCAGAGGCGCCGCCATCTTGGTTCTCATGTTGGCTGGTAGATGTCGCTAGTATCGCGCGCCAAATTCAAAAATTAGTTGCCAGAGGAGCCGCCATCTTGGTTCTCAAGTTGGCTGGTAGATGGCGCCACCGTCGCCATATTTTAGTTCATACAATCGTTACCAGATGACGCCACCATCGCCATCTTTAGTTCCTAGTGTTGCTACCAGAGTGTGCCACCGTCGCCATCTTTAATTCTTAAAGTTACCGCCGGAGCGCGCCACCATCGCCATCTTTAATTCATAAAGTCGCTACCGGATGGCACCACTGTCGGCCATCTTTAATTCAAGGTATTGTCGCCGGATGGTGCCAAGTTTGAATTTAAAAATCTACAAGTGTTATGCAATGTGTAACCAGTCGAGATAAGTTTGGAACCTGTAGCCATATTATTATTATTATTTATTAATGTATGTTTATTAAATATGATAGAGTATTTATAAAATATTGGTGTTGTGTAGAGTCTCTCTCTCTCTTCTCGTAGTGGCGGAAGACATCTCGAAGGTAGTGTTAGAATTTATGTATTAAAGCAATCACTCTAGCTGAGGAGACTAATAACTTATAGTTACAATTCAATAATAGCGGCAATTAAATGTTTTGAAATTAAAGCAAACAAAGTAAATGTTAAACACATATTTATTTAAATCTTATTACAAACAGCAAGGGGTAAGAACAATCGATGATTTAAAGAAGTAAATAACGAGTAATAAAATCACATAATATTCACACACTACACATCATAGTGACAAAGGCAACATTAAATCGAGGCCCAATTATACATAGTAGTATGGATGGTCGAATAGCCAGAATTTAAGTAGCTGAACATTACAATGGGCGCAATGGAATTTTCCAGGATGCTGAATGTCAGACTGGTTGTAACAACCTTTGGTGTCGTAGTACACACAAATTTATAATTCGTCTTCATCACTATCCCCCAAGCCACTATCCGTTCCTTCATCCACATCTTCGTTCGCCTCTTGCGCTTCCTTTGCGGCCTCGATGCAGGTCATAACAGCCTGATATAAATAGGAAATAAATTCCTCTTCCTCAGGGAACTCAGCGAGAATGTTGAGGGTGGAGGATGTAAGGTGGTAATGTATATCATTAAAGTCCATACCTATGTAGCGACGTACTACCTCCATTACAAATTCCCGAACATCGTCCATCGTAACACTGTTTAAATTACAATCGCAAACACTCTCCGCGTAAACACTGGTGGAAGCCATGTTGACTGGAGCTTGGTCAAAGCAGAATGAATTCTATACCTACCACGTTAGCATGGAGATGTCGTCAGAGCCCCCCACACCACTGGGTGGCAGTTACGGTGACTCCAGAACTCGCTCGAAATATCCTGCACAACACATTCCAAAAACATGACGTAGCCTATGGTTGACGGCACAAACACCCTGAGTGGCTCTGTGTGTTTCCTCCTGCCCGAACACGCGCTGCTGTGAAAGCCTCTTCCCAAGCACAGACGTCACTCCCGCAGCAGACAAAACAGGCGTATGCTACAGGAGCTAGAACAATTGAATAACCAAATATATTTAGACTACCCAACTACATAAATGACATGAGATATTTCCTGTGCGATAATCGTACTTTAAATGTTGTAATGTATGTATAAACATTAATCATTCCGAAGTACTTGAAAATAAAAAAAATGTAAGTGAGGTGTTATTCACCTTTAGCGCTTCTCGATTTCTGTATCTGCTACCCACGAATTAAATTGAGACGGGAAACCCCACCATTTCACAAAAGACCGGCCATTTCTTCGTTTGAGAACTTTCTCCACCAAATATGTGTCCGGATACATCGTAGGCTGGATCTCTTCAGCATAGAAGCCACCACGAATAGGCTTGTGGTCCAAGTCTTCGAGGTAGTAGGTCCTGGGTTCCGATTCACGAACGTGTGTCACACGGAAAAGTTCAGAACTCCAATTCGCCGTGAAACCTTTCTCAAAGACACCTTTCTGCTTGGAAATTCTAACAATGTCACCAACATTAGCTTTATGCTTGCGTGTATCTTTCTTCTTCGTGTTGGTGAATACAGTCCCAAGTAGACGATCATCCTTTACATCTTTAGGCTTCATTTTCGTGGTAGAATGCACTGTGGAATTATATTCACAAATGCCACCTGCTTATTGGCTACTGACTCGTGATACCTGTCAAAGGGGACGCTTGCGATTCGATGCTTTTTTGGTTGAAGGTTTTTCATTGGCTCAAAGTCCTTCAGATAAACTGTGAACCAATCAGTCCAGTCACGTGTACCGTTGTTGTCCCCCCGTCTAGCTGGCGGCCTCCAACATTCGAACGAGGTGATCAACCATCCAAGCCCTAAGCATGTTCGCATTGTGTCTTGAGATCGGACCTGGACATCCAAGTTACATAGAGTATAATATACTCTGAAATACATAATAAAGAGAAAATTGATATAAATAACATTATACTTTGCTTAATAGTTCCAGAAGTAATGAACGCACTGCTTGACCAGTAACAGGTGAAACTAAATATTAAATATATTTTATATTTTATTTTCCATTACCTTTCGTGGAATTTATTAATCATTCACTCTACGAAAAACAACTCAAGACAATATACCTGACCATCGAATTAAATACAGTACCGCTATGCCTTACATGAAAGTCTAATTATTCGATAATCTGAATAACCTATAAATCGTTCATGTACAAAGCCACACATACAGGCCAATTGTCTATGGACCATGAGACCGAGTCATGACAATATCAGACGTATAGGTTAGAATTTTCAGAACCGCAGGACCTTCTTCGTCTTTAGATAATTACAGTCATTTAGACCATCATGAAATTTTAATACATACTAAAGGACCAAGCGACCTTGAAAAATATTTTAGTAACACCAAGATGTTTTGAACTAGTAAATATTCAGTCACTACATATTTTACTATGCGCAATCAACAAAAAGGAAGCACCATCAACGAAAAGGCAACACATTTGTAAACACCATCAACAAAAAGGAAGCACAATCGGAAGCACATTCATAGAAAAGGAAGCACAATCGGAAGCACAATCACAAAAAGGAAGCACATTTGGAAGCGCAATCACAAAAAGGAAGCACATTTGGAAGCACAATCCACAAAAAGGAAGCACATTTGGAAGCACATTCAACGAAAAAGGAAGCACAATCATAGAAACAACGCACAATCGGAAGCACAATCAACAAAAAGGAAGCACATTTGGAAGCACAATCACAAAAAGGAAGCACATTTGGAAGCACAATCCACAAAAAGGAAGCACATTTGGAAGCACATTCAACGAAAAAGGAAGCACAATCATAGAAACAACGCACAATCGGAAGCACAATCAACCAAAAAAAAGCACATTTTGGAAGCACCATCAAAGAGGCAGTACATTTTGGAAGCACAATCAAAAAAGGCAGCACATTTGGAAGCACCATCAACAAAAGAAGGAAGCACATTTTGGAAGCACAATAAAAAAAGGCAGCACATTTGGAAGCACCATCAACAAAAAGAAGGAAGCACATTTTGGAAGCACCATCAAAAGGCAGCACATTTGGTAACACAAGTTACGAGAACTAAGTCTTAGTTAGAAATCAGAATGCAAGAAATAAAAACATTAAATTTTTACTTTTAATATTTAATTTATTTCTTAAGATTATACAAATAGAAGTAAAATAAGCCATTATTGTATGTAGCCAGCTTTCCTCAGTTCTTCGAGTATAAAGGATATTTCTTTTATGCACGAATAGTTTCCTGCACAAAGCGAGCCATGTAGAAGTCTTAGCCGGTCAACCAATAAGTTTGGATCTTTCCACGATGTGTAATCAATCTCTTCTACCACCATCTCACTTGCTTGTTTATTATAAATACTTTTAATATCACGATCGTCCCAGTGATCATAATAAGCGTTATCAGATTTATTTATTATAACACGTCGTTTCCATCGTTTCGGTCTCAGGACACCGTTACATTCTTCGATCTTGTCAGCTTTAGGTACTTCATCACAGTCAATGCTTTTGTCAACAACCTCAGAGTCACTGTAACAATCACTGTAGAAGACATCCTCTTCACCCAGATTACCATATGAATTCGATATCGATGATGTCGAAGTGCCATTATCGTCTTCATGTAAGAAAGATCTACTTGAATTCGGCTGGAATGTATTCTCACTTTTCACGTTAAGGATTCTTCCATTGTCTTCATTCTCCCATAAAACATCATCATCCTTCAATTTAAGTTCTTCGTCGAGAACGGAAGAGCCACGAACATAATCTCTCTCAAGACAAGGAAAATTATTGTCGTAATGCAGATCACTATTCCTTAGTCTAGTAGATCCATGGTTGTACTCTGGCTTGTACGCAGGCTTAATGTTACAAGTTCTGTCATGTCTTTTTAAGCTCTCTCCGCGTAAACGACTTGTTACATCGAACGCAACTTATCATATTGTGTAGTGGATTTTTAACACAGTCATTCTTCTGGTGTTGTCTTCCATTCTTTCTCAAGATAAATTCTTTGCTGCAAAACTTACACCTGTGTCCTTTCGATACAGCGACAGACACCGAATCAAGATTCATATTAGTTACTGTGACCAATGTTAGATACAAACAGACAGTTTTCCAATTGGAACCATTACTTAAATATATATTTTTTTAAATATTTCTTAAGCGAGAGTTAAGTTATCTGATGCAAAGGTACTTGTTGTAAGTAGTTCTGCTTTTCAACAAGAGATGACACCACGTATTGCTTGCAGGTAAATAATATTTCTTTCTTTCATGCGGGGATGCAGGATTCTCACTAACGATCGCAATAGAGGGATGGCATCGCTAGACTCCAAGGAGAAGGTAGTTTGTTCTTCCAGTTAGTGTTTCTCAGATTTCTCAGGGTATATATTATTATTTGACTGAATAATGATTTTTTTGAATTCCACCTAATAAAAATAAAATAGAAGCACTCAGAGAAAACCATCAGGGATGATGTCGTTTATAAACATCATAAATTACCAATTTTTTTTTTTTAAAAGTCAAAATTTAATCCTGATTAAGCAAAGAGTTCACAAGCCCGCTTGTGAACTCTTTGCTTAAGCAACATGAGAGTTCTAGCACAAGCCCGCTTGTGAACTCTTTGCTTAAGCAACATGAGAGTTCTAGCACAAGCGGGCTTGTGAACTCTTTGCTTAAGCAACATGAGAGTTCTAGCACAAGCGGGCTTGTGAACTCTTTGCTTAAGCAACATGACAGTTCTAGCACAAGCGGGCTTGTGAACTCTTTGCTTAAGCAAAATGAGAGTTCTAGCACAAGCCCGCTTGTGAACGCTTTGCTTAAGCAACATGAGAGTTCTAGCACAAGCGGGCTTGTGAACTCATTGCTTAAGCAACATGAGAGTTCTAGCACAAGCGGGCTTGTAAACTCTTTGCTTAAGCAACATGAGAGTTCTAGCACAAGCGGGCTTGTGAACTCTTTGCTTAATCAGGATTAAATTTGGACTTTTTAAAAAAAATTGGTAATTTATGATGTTTATAAACGATATCATCCCTGATGGTTTTCTCTGAGTGCTTCTATTTTATTTTTATTAGGTGGAATTCAAAAAAATCATTATTCAGTCAAATAATAATATATACCCTGAGAAATCTGAGAAACACTAACTGGAAGAACAAACTATCTTCTCCTTGGAGTCTAGCGATGCCATCCCTCTATTGCGATCGTTAGTGAGAATCCTGCATCCCCGCATGAAAGAAAGAAATATTATTTACCTGCAAGCAATACGTGGTGTCATCTCTTGTTGAAAAGCAGAACTACTTACAACAAGTACCTTTGCATGAGATAACTTAACTCTCGCTTAAGAAATATTTAAAAAAATATATATTTAAGTAATGGTTCCAATTGGAAAACTGTCTGTTTGTATCTAACATTGGTCACAGTAACTAATATGAATCTTGATTCGGTGTCTGTCGCTGTATCGAAAGGACACAGGTGTAAGTTTTGCAGCAAAGAATTTATCTTGAGAAAGAATGGAAGACAACACCAGAAGAATGACTGTGTTAAAAATCCACTACGCAATATGATAAGTTGCGTTCGATGTAACAAGTCGTTTACGCGGAGAGAGCTTAAAAAGACATGACAGAACTTGTAACATTAAGCCTGCGTACAAGCCAGAGTACAACCATGGATCTACTAGACTAAGGAATAGTGATCTGCATTACGACAATAATTTTCCTTGTCTTGAGAGAGATTATGTTCGTGGCTCTTCCGATCTCGACGAAGAACTTAAATTGAAGGATGATGATGTTTTATGGGAGAATGAAGACAATGGAAGAATCCTTAACGTGAAAAGTGAGAATACATTCCAGCCGAATTCAAGTAGATCTTTCTTACTTTGTAAAAATGATGGACTCCTAAAAAGGAAGCATGAAGACGATAATGGCACTTCGACATCATCGATATCGAATTCATATGGTAATCTGGGTGAAGAGGATGTCTTCTACAGTGATTGTTACAGTGACTCTGAGGTTGTTGACAAAAGCATTGACTGTGATGAAGCACCTAAAGCTGACAAGATCGAAGAATGTAACGGAGTCCTGAGACCGAAACGATGGAAACGACGTGTTATAATAAATAAATCTGATAACGCTTATTATGATCACTGGGACGATCGTGATATTAAAAGTATTTATAATAAACAAGCAAGTGAGATGGTGGTAGAAGAGATTGATTACACATCGTGGAAAGATCCAAACTTATTGGTTGACCGGCTAAGACTTCTACATGGCTCGCTTTGTGCAGGAAACTATTCGTGCATAAAAGAAATATCCTTCATACTCGAAGAACTGAGGAAAGCTGGCTACATACAATAATGGCTTATTTTACTTCTATTTGTATAATCTTAAGAAATAAATTAAATATTAAAAGTAAAAATTTAATGTTTTTATTTCTTGCATTCTGATTTCTAACTAAGACTTAGTTCTCGTAACTTGTGTTACCAAATGTGCTGCCTTTTGATGGTGCTTCCAAAATGTGCTTCCTTCTTTTTGTTGATGGTGCTTCCAAATGTGCTGCCTTTTTTTATTGTGCTTCCAAAATGTGCTTCCTTCTTTTGTTGATGGTGCTTCCAAATGTGCTGCCTTTTTTGATTGTGCTTCCAAAATGTACTGCCTCTTTGATGGTGCTTCCAAAATGTGCTTTTTTTTGGTTGATTGTGCTTCCGATTGTGCGTTGTTTCTATGATTGTGCTTCCTTTTTCGTTGAATGTGCTTCCAAATGTGCTTCCTTTTTTTGGATTGTGCTTCCAAATGTGCTTCCTTTTTGTGATTGTGCTTCCAAATGTGCTTCCTTTTTGTTGATTGTGCTTCCGATTGTGCGTTGTTTCTAAGATTGTGCTTCCTTTTTCGTTGAATGTGCTTCCAAATGTGCTTCCTTTTTGTGGATTGTGCTTCCAAATGTGCTTCCTTTTTGTGATTGCGCTTCCAAATGTGCTTCCTTTTTGTGATTGTGCTTCCGATTGTGCTTCCTTTTCTATGAATGTGCTTCCGATTGTGCTTCCTTTTTGTTGATGGTGTTTACAAATGTGTTGCCTTTTCGTTGATGGTGCTTCCTTTTTGTTGATTGCGCATAGTAAAATATGTAGTGACTGAATATTTACTAGTTCAAAACCTCTTGGTGTTACTAAAATATTTTTCAAGGTCGCTTGGTCCTTTAGTATGTATTAAAATTTCATGATGGTCTAAATGACTGTAATTATCTAAAGACGAAGAAGGTCCTGCGGTTCTGAAAATTCTAACCTATACGTCTGATATTGTCATGACTCGGTCTCATGGTCCATAGACAATTGGCCTGTATGTGTGGCTTTGTACATGAACGATTTATAGGTTATTCAGATTATCGAATAATTAGACTTTCATGTAAGGCATAGCGGTACTGTATTTAATTCGACACAATGCGAACATGCTTAGGGCTTGGATGGTTGATCACCTCGTTCGAATGTTGGAGGCCGCCAGCTAGGCGGGGGGACAACAACGGTACACGTGACTGGACTGATTGGTTCACAGTTTATCTGAAGGACTTTGAGCCAATGAAAAACCTTCAACCAAAAAAGCATCGAATCGCAAGCGTCCCAGTTGACAGGTATCACGAGTAAGTAGCCAATAAGCAGGTGGCATTTGTGAATATAATTCCACAGTGCATTCTACCACGAAAATGAAGCCTAAAGATGTAAAGGACGATCGTCTACTTGGGACTGTATTCACCAACACGAAGAAGAAAGATACACGCAAGCATAAAGCTAATGTTGGTGACATTGTGAGAATTTCCAAGCAGAAAGGTGTCTTTGAGAAAGGTTTCACGGCGAATTGGAGTTCTGAACTTTTCCGTGTGACACACGTTCGTGAATCGGAACCCAGGACCTACTACCTCGAAGACTTGGACCACAAGCCTATTCGTGGTGGCTTCTATGCTGAAGAGATCCAGCCTACGATGTATCCGGACACATATTTGGTGGAGAAAGTTCTCAAACGAAGAAAGGGCCGGTCTTTTGTGAAATGGTGGGGTTTCCCGTCTCAATTTAATTCGTGGGTAGCAGATACAGAAATCGAGAAGCGCTAAAGGTGAATAACACCTCACTTACATTTTTTTTATTTTCAAGTACTTCGGAATGATTAATGTTTATACATACATTACAACATTTAAAGTACAATTATCGCACAGGAAATATCTCATGTCATTTATGTAGTTGGGTAGTCTAAATATATTTGGTTATTCAATTGTTCTAGCTCCTGTAGCATACGCCTGTTTTGTCTGCTGCGGGAGTGACGTCTGTGCTTGGGAAGAGGCCTTCACAGCAGCGCGTGTTCGGGCAGGAGGAAACACACAGAGCCACTCAGGGTGTTTGTGCCGTCAACCATAGGCTACGTCATGTTTTTGGAATGTGTTGTGCAGGATATTTCGAGCGAGTTCTGGAGTCACCGTAACTGCCACCCAGTGGTGTGGGGGACTCTGACGACATCTCCATGCTAACGTGGTAGGTATAGAATTCATTCTGCTTTGACCAAGCTCCAGTCAACATGGCTTCCACCAGTGTTTACGCGGAGAGTGTTTGCGATTGTAATTTAAACAGTGTTACGATGTACGATGTTCGGGAATTTGTAATGGAGGTAGTACGTCGCTACATAGGTATGGACTTTAATGATATACATTACCACCTTACATCCTCCACCCTCAACATTCTCGCTGAGTTCCCTGAGGAAGAGGAATTTATTACCTATTTATATCAGGCTGTTATGACCTGCATCGAGGCCGCAAAGGAAGCGCAAGAGGCGAACGAAGATGTGGATGAAGGAACGGATAGTGGCTTGGGGGATACTGATGAAGACGAATTATAAATTTGTGTGTACTACGACACCAAAGGTTGTTACAACCAGTCTGACATTCAGCATCCTGGAAAATTCCATTACGCCCATTGTAATGTTCAGCTACTTAAATTCTGGCTATTCGACCATCCATACTACTATGTATAATTGGGCCTCGAGTTAATGTTGCCTTTGTCACTATGATGTGTAGTGTGTGAATATTATGTGATTTTATTACTCGTTATTTACTTCTTTTAAATCATCGATTGTTCTTACCCCTTGCTGTTTGTAATAAGATTTAAATAAATATGTGTTTAACATTTACGTTGTTTGCTTTAATTTCAAAACATTTAATTGCCGCTATTATTGAATTGTAACTATAAGTTATTAGTCTCCTCAGCTAGAGTGATTGCTTTAATACATAAATTCTAACACTACCTTCGAGATGTCTTCCGCCACTACGAGAAGAGAGAGAGAGACTCTACACAACACCAATATTTTATAAATACTCTATCATATTTAATAAACATACATTAATAAATAATAATAATATGGCTACAGGTTCCAAACTTATCTCGACTGGTTACACATTGCATAACACTTGTAGATTTTTAAATTCAAACTTGGCACCATCCGGCGACAATACCTTGAATTAAAGATGGCCGACAGTGGTGCCATCCGGTAGCGACTTTATGAATTAAAGATGGCGATGGTGGCGCGCTCCGGCGGTAACTTTAAGAATTAAAGATGGCGACGGTGGCACACTCTGGTAGCAACACTAGGAACTAAAGATGGCGATGGTGGCGTCATCTGGTAACGATTGTATGAACTAAAATATGGCGACGGTGGTGCCATCTACCAGCCAACTTGAGAACCAAGATGGCGGCTCCTCTGGCAACTAATTTTTGAATTTGGCGCGCGATACTAGCGACATCTACCAGCCAACATGAGAACCAAGATGGCGGCGCCTCTGGCAAATAATTTTTGAATTTGGCGCGCGATACTAGCGACATCTACCAGCCAACTTCAGAACCAAGATGGCGGCATGCGACACCTGCCTGCCGACTCCCTAACTAATATTTGAATTTGGCGCCATCTGGTAGTCTGTGCTGGAATTAAAGATGGCGATGGTATAATAATAATTTGAATTTCATGCATTTGGGAAGGCAAAGACACCCTCCCCCCTTTTATCATAAAACTTGACGTCAGTACGTGGCATATATAGATTATTTATTCCACCATATCCCAATTGGTCTCGTGGTCTAGTGGTCAAGGTGTCCGCCTCGTAACCACGACATCCTGGACGTTTTCACGCCCCATGGATCGAATCCCAGCCTCGGCACTGAAATTATTTTAGTTAAAGAAAAAAAATATAATAATCCCTGCTGCTATCTGGTGGCGACCAACAGAACTATATGACGTCGCAAGATGGCTGCCTCCAGCAGACGAAACAAGATGGCGGCCACCAGCAGACGAAAACAAGATGGCGGCCACCAGCAGACGAAAACAAGATGGCGGTTGATGTTTACATCGAATTTCAAAGTTCGAAAAAAAATTCAAATCCAAGATGGCGTCCGTGACACAAAGTGCAACGGTGACGTCACGATTCGAAGTTGGTGGAAATTTCTAGAAATACAAAATGGCGGATGGATTAGCATGGATTGGCATACAGATTAGCATGGATTAGCATACAGATTAGCATAGATTAGCATACGGATTAGCATAGATTGGCATAGATTAGCATAGATTGGCATAGATTAGCATAGATTGGCATATGGATTAGCATAGATTATCATAGATTAGCATAGATTGACAAGGTCAAAGGTCAAGGTCAAAGGTCATGATGACGTCATCCAAGATGGCCGCCGATGACGTCATCCAAGATGGCCGCCGATGACGTCATCCAAGATGGCCGCCGATGACATCATCCAAGATGGCGGGCTCCTGGCTCCTCCGCCTGTGCTTGAACCCCCCATTTCCAACTACTATTATGTGATTTTAATGAGAAAAAAATTAATATTTATAAAAAAAATATAAATTACATTTTAATAAAAAAAATTATAAACACCGTTGCACATATTGTTACACCCCTCATCATGGATTGTATAAATTTTGCATGTTTCGTTATGCCCACCATTTTGGTTGAGTATGATGTCATCGTTACACTTTTCGTTACGCCCACCATATTGGATTCTAGACCGCTGCACTTTTCGTTACGGCCGCCATCTTGGAAAACTGTAATTTTTATGCTAGAAATTTAGAAAAAAATTTAAAAATTTAAATAAAATTGTATTAATCTCATTTTAATAAAACACTATTTAAAAACGCACTTAGGTCTTGAAGTCCTCGTTTCGAACCCGGTAAGATCAAAAATTAAAAAAATCTATAGATCCTTCTTCCATGGAAGCCACCGGCAGACTGACCTCCCACCACTAATTCCAAGGTATATATATCGCCAGCTAGTATGACGTCAGGTCCGCCATCTTGTTTACGTCTGCATGGAGGCCACCATATTGTTTTCTTTGACTAGAGAATGATACCACTATATTAGTTTAGTTCTTACCCATTAGAGTGCAGTAATTATTTGTTGTCACTGTGGCACCCGCACACTTATCATTTGGGCACCATCTTGGAAATTTGTTATTATTTAGCTAGAGATTCGGGAAAAATTCCAAAATTCATCAAAAAATTTACTCATTAAAGTAATGATTGATACGAACGATTCCTGCCCTTGGTTAGATTCCTGGGCGACACAAAAAAATATTAATTTTGTATAAATAATAATTTCAATAAATCATGTTCAAAATCCTAAAAGAGGCTTGAAATCCTATACTACCAACCTCTAGTAAGCTGTTGTGACTGCCATCTTGGAATTTTTATTTGTTGACCGAGAAATTTGGGTGAAATTCCCAAATGCACCGAAAAAATCACTCATTAATTTATATATTGAATTGATGGATTCCTGTTCTCGGTTTGATTCTTGACCAGTGGTAAAACTAAATAATTAATAAATTTTATATTCTGTTTTCTATTACCTTTTGCGGATTTGATTAATCATTCACTCAACGAAAAACCACCTAAGACAATATACCTGACTGACAAATTAAATACGTTGTCGTCAAGCCTAACATGTAAGTCTAGTTTATAGATACTTAGATTAACTTCTAAAATTTTCAGGTACAAAGCCATCCATACATATAGACCAAGCATCTTCGTACGGCGAGACCGGGTCATGAACAATGTCATACATATAGACCAGTCTTTTCCGAACCTCACGACTTTCTTCGATGTCAGCAAATTATATTTAGTTAAACCAATGTATCATGTTTTACACTTACACGAAGTCCCAGAATGTCTGAAAAATGATTTATCAAGACAAAGAGGTTTTGGACTAGTAAACATTCAGAGATACTACAGATTTTAATACGCGCATTTAACGAATGTCACACATTAAACAAAAGAACACACTAAACATACAGTACACACAGTACATACAGGAAATTGAATTAACACACCGTAAACACAGTGTTTGGTACTGGCAATATTTGTACTGGCTTTGATGTCACCATGTTACCGTTTTGAAAGTTTGAAAATAAATTATGGCTCTATGGGCTTGGACTTCCCTAATTTAATGAAATACCCTCCACTCTCTGAATTCCCTTTGGAAGGGAATTCCTATTCTTCTTTGTGAATTTGTAGCTTGGTCGAATTAACATTCAAGCTAGGCTGCACTACAAGAGTCCCGCTCCGTTTCCCAGCTCTGCAGCCGAGAGCCTGGTGTGATTTCTCCTGCCAAGTATAACACATCATTTGTTCCCCACCTCAGACCACGAACACGACCAGTAACAGTGTCCGATTTGTGACTGAGAGAGCTTTTCTCAGCATCCTATCAGGGCAGCTTCTTCCCGGAGCTCAGCTTAGGTTAGCAGCTCCAGTCATGCCCCATTATAATGTTCCAGGGCTGTCAGGCATGTATCAGCGACCGCCCTATCACATTTCTCAAGAGCTAGAAGATACCCCCTCCATCTTTCCCAGGAACTTCTCCCAGAGCACTGACCGGGCCTTTAACCTTGTCTCAAAGAAATCTCGCCTGCCTTCGCCATCTCTTAGCAAAGATGCCAACTACTTTACTTTAGTTCAGAGAATAGCGAGGCCTCTAGCGGCCGCCACCACACCTCTCTCTATTTCCCTTTTAGCCAGACGGAGCGTGAACCAGCTGGGCCTATAAGTGCCAGGCTTATGCTAGTCCCTCTTACGGGACTTTTGTGAACTAACCCCGAGTCGGTTTCGCCTGCGCCCCGACAGACCACGCTGCTTTCGGAGCGCAACAAATGACCTCCGATGCCCCTTAAGTTAGGCTACCTGCCACCTTTGTTATTTTTTCTTTTGGTTGGTGTAGCGATCTCTTGACTGCAACCTCCAGCCAATCAGAGGCCAGTTCTCCCACTTCCTAGGCCTCCGGGCCCCTAGCACATGTTTTAACTAGATGCAGCCCAAAGGGTTGATTGATTCATCCTTCTGTCGTCACCGTGGTCGTTTCTTCCCCGCGACCCATTACGTGAAGCAGTCTCGCAGTGACTAGCTTGAGGGATGTGATCCCAGGGAGGCCGGGAGTGATCCCTAGTTTATTGCTGGTAGTGTTAGTTCGGACTACCAGGTAATCTTGTAGCACGACTTGCACGTGGTTCTTGCGAGAGCTAGTGCATCTTCAGAGGGAGTGGTTTTCATAATTCCTCCCCCAGAAATTCTACGCCTCTTTGCCTATAGTTGGCTCCCTACTTAACTTTTGCCCTGACTTCTCTATTCCTTTTGCTTGAAACTTTAATTTCTATTCTTGATCCTGGATATCCTTTTCATTTGGTTCCAGTGGGGTCCAAGCTATGGTCCAAGAGTTCTGGTTTTCTCCGGCTCAAGTCCATCGCCAAATTTCACTAAATTTACTTGCTTCCCTCTTGAATGGATATTAATTCTACGCGTCTCTTCAGCCGGCTGATCTTTGAGCAGTCACCTCTTCTCCTCGCATCTAGTCACCACCAGTCAACAGTCAACGATATCGGCAATTGTTAAACCTAAAATAGTTACCTAAATTATATGTAGTCCCGCACTGGTTGGGCTAACAAATGTTTAACCATAAACTTTCCTAATTAAATTATTTATGTTAGTTTCGTTGTAAAAACCTGATTATGACTTTTTTTGTCAAAGGAAAATGTTAAATTTGTATTTTAGGTACAATTTATAATCGATGAGCTTTGATGGCCGGGGTCCCAGTAACTTTGATCTGAGTAATCTTGTAATTCTTGAAACTATTAAAAGAAAATAATGAAAACCATAATCAGCAATAAAAAGGGTAAGCTTTAAGCAAACATCTTCACTTTATTCATTTCTTCAAACACGATCCGCTTTCTACTGCCCCTTGTGAGAAGTAAGTTTCCGTTTGTTTTTTATTGTTTCTCCCTAGTGTACCTCTGAGTATACTGTAGTGTCATTAGCCTACCCAAAGCTGATTCCAGTGCTTTTATTTAAAAAAATAAATTAAAGCTCTCTTTAACTACACAAGGGCAGTAACAATACCGCATCTTGCGACCGATCGTATTCTACTGGACAGATGGTATCCCTATGGTGAGGTCATATCCAACCGAATTAAATTTGCGTACAAATGGGTTTTTCTTTCGTTTAATGTTCTTCCGTTTTTAAATGTTCTTTCAAATGTGCCTTTATTTTTGTCGAATGTGCTTCCAAATGTACTTCCTTTTTGTGGAGTGTGCTTCCAAATGTGCTTCCTTTATGTAGAGAGTGCTTCCAAATGTGCTTCTTTTTTATGTGCTTCCAAATGTGATATGTTTTTCTGAATATACTTCCTAAAGTGCTTCCTTTTTTAAATGGCTTCAAAAACTGCTTCGTATTTTAAATGTGCTTCCAAATGTGCTTTCTTTTTGTCAAATGTGCTTCCTTTTTTGAATGTACTTCCAAATCTGCTTCCTTTTTTGTCGAACATGTTTCAAAATGTGCTTTCCATTTTGTAATGTGCTTCCTTTCAGTCGAATGTGCTTCCTTTTTGTCGAATGTGCTTCAATTTTGACGAATGTGCTTTGTTTTGTAACACCCCTCGTGCCTCAAAATAGAATTATTTGGAATTAATTAAAAGAGCCTTGGAAACAAGCTGGAAAAAAAAATACGTTAAATGAAATTATTTACCAGAGGCGACACGAGGTGGGAACAAACACAATTTAGGAACTTCCAGTAACAAGCAAAGGGGAAGTTGTAGGATCGTTATAATCAATAAAATAAAAACTACACGATTAACTTGATCTATAGTTTCCCTGTTTTATTTGCCCTGATTCATTATCATGTTTCCATTATTTTAACATACACACAAAAGGTTTTAACAATTTTCAAAGATTAACAAAAGGAAAACGAAAATAGGCCGGCCTATGCTTACTGAGAACAGTTTACATTCGTAGTTTGACATATAAACATTTGCATTATGACTTTCACACCCAAAGTTGGATGGATTCGATTATTACATTGATAATTAGTTCTATTAGTTTTACATTTTCTTGAGAAAAACACTGGTCGCTGGTGAGTTGGTCGTCCGCTTAAGATAGTTCGTAGCTAGGTAAGGGGGAAATGTTGAATTTACATTACCCCCCGGGGTCTTCAAACGATCACGGCGGGTGGTAGAAAGTTTCTTCTAATGTTTCTTCCCACGGAACAGGGAAGGGGGGAGGCCACGAGATGAGAGTATCAATCTCTCCCGGTCATCGAACCCTGTCTGCAACAGTACAAATCAAAACTGATTAGAACTGGTATACAGGCAGTCTATGGGGCAGAAAATGCCCGGAAAACATTTAAAGGGAAAAAGGAGGGTTCGCGAATCATCACTCACCAAAACAGGGGAGTTGCCCAGCACGCTGCAGTCGTGGAGTCAGCCAGGCTCGGGAGCTCGCGAATTGCGCGGCAGGACGCGGATGAATTCTTCATAATAATACATTTCAAAGAGAAAAATTTCTAAGGCAAATAACTAAACTATGCAGACAGACTAATCTACTAGAATTAACTTGAGGGATAGCATCCCTTATACAACGCGACTACATAGTCGTTAGCGGTCGGATGAAGTCTCGCCGATTCGCCGATACTCGATGGAGGCCTGTCTGCAGACGCGACGCGAGTTGGTCTGTCTCGCTGGAAGTTGCGTCCCGTAATTAAAAAATGCCCACCGGCTCTAACAGGTGGAAGAGGGGGGTGTCTGGGCCGCCGAAAAATACCGAAGTTGCCCGAATGCGGGCGGAAAAAAAACTCTAGCAGGAGTCTTGAAGTTGGCCACACTGGGCGACCGTAGTGATCTCTGTCGGAGGTGGTCTGAGTTGAAAACAATCGACTCGACCACGGTGTCCATATAACACAAGGCAAAGCAGGTGCTGCTCTCTGGCGCCCTAGCGGGCAGGCAAGCGGAGAAGTTCGCGACTTGGCTGCTAGGAAGCGCTAGTGATCAATTTTGGCGCCTTCGTTTTTGCGTGGCAGACCTAGAGAACGGTCACCGGTCCCCAGGGGGTTACGACCGGTCATTGGTCTTACTTGGAACTGAGAAGGGGGGGAGGTGGGGGTAAAATGCAACATTGGTGGGAAACTACGCCCTGTCGTGGCTACAGAGGGGCGAATATAACACTACGACGTGATGAAAAAGGCGGATCTCAGCTCGTCTCTGCGAACTGGTCGCCTGCAAGCTACAGCCTTGCCTATGCAGTTAGAGTCACGAAGGGAAATAATATAACTGGCTCGAGGCGTGACTGAAGGCGGGGGAAATGGTAAGCGGTCTGCCAGTCAGTGATTAGGCCAGCAGAATATCCGATACGCCGATGGGAAAGGGGCTCCAGAGCACTGAGACAAAGTTTAACTCAGAGGAGTACACCGGACTAACAAATTAAAATTACACTATAGTAGAGCTAATAAAATTTCCACACAAAAATTTAAAATCATAATAAAAATTTAAAATATCTCGTGTCGAATTTACTAATTAACGGCACATACTTCCCCCCTGAAAGACGGAGTCAGGGTGGCCCACTTGAGCCACCAAAAACCTGGGTTCCAGAAACTTACCCTGTACCAGGATCTACTGTAGTAAACTACTTACAATGGCTAACAATTCTTAAGGCTAAAACTTACAGATAACTTATTGAATTAGGGGCGCCCCTATAAACTAGACAACTTAACGTAACACTTCTTAACCTAAATTTCTTATAAACTAGTACCATGGATTTTTTTATATTACCTATAATTATTACCTAGGTTTTTTGTTATATCAACACGTTGGTTGAGTATGGCATGCCGTAGTAGGAACGCTGTTCCTTGTAGAAAGAAACACAGTGAAGAATGCCCTCATTTTAGGTTGGGGTGTACTTTCTTCAACTGAGAAATGTGCGCGCGCGCGCGATATTCGCCGGAACTGGGGTCGGCTAACGCGACCGTGACTGGCGTGAGGTATCGCTGGATCTGCCAGGGGCCATTCCAACGATATGAAAGCTTGGCTGACCTCTTGTCGATCGCCTTGCTGAGTGTGTGTGCTCTGCACAACACTAAATCTCCTACTCTGTAGGGATTGGGATAGCGTTTCTTGTTATATTTTTGCCTGCTTGCCTCGTGGGCCAAGTTCAGGTTTTTACGAGCTCTACTCCAGACTTCCTTAATGTTCCTGGGGTCGTCTGGTAGTAACTCTTTTAACGTCCATTGATTAGAGAGTGGGGTGTTGGGCTGGTATGTAAACATGAGTTCAAACGGTGTTGTTTTGTGACTCTCATGTCTGGCGGAATTGAAAGCCATTTGCAACCACACGAGATTGGAATCCCACCTATCCTGCGAGTTCGCATGGAATGCTATTAAGGCAGACCGGAGGTTTCGGTTGAAACGCTCCGCATGCGAAGGCTGGGGGTAGTAGGGAGTCGTGGTCACGTGCTGAATGCCGTGTGAAAAACACATGTTTTTGAACTGAGTCGATTTAAAGTTTGTGGCATTATCGGAAACAATAATGGAAGGTACCCCGGATATTTTGAAAATATAATTTTGGAGGGCTCGAATGGTGATTTCGGCCGTGGCTCTTCTAACAGGGATTAGCCACACAAATTTTGAGAATGCATCTACGCATACTAGAAGCATCGAATTTCCGTCTTTTGACCTTGGGAAGGGTCCCACAAAATCTATGAAAAGCTTTTGCATGGGCCTTTCGGCCACGTCAGAACTTAAATAGCCGAACTGGGTCTGCTGCGCAGGCTTACTCAATGCACATAATTTGCACAATTTCACCCTTTGCGTTATATCCTTGTGCATTCCGTCCCAGATAAAATTCCTGCGAATGTTTTCAATTGTTTTGAAAATTCCTAAGTGTGCGCCCAAAGGTGACGAGTGGTAATATTGAAAAACCATGTCCCTGAGATTCTGAGGTAGGGCTATTCTGAAATTTTTTGCTTGTTGTGTCCTTCGGTAAAGTATGCCTTTTGAAAGTTTGTAATATTTTGGAGGTGAGCCTGATTTTATTTGGGTAATTATGTCGGACAATTGTGGGTCAGAATTTTGATTTGATTGTATGTCGGAAAATGCTAGAGGAAAATCTGTTAACAATGCGTGGCAGGACATAGGATTGTTTTCCTGAATCTCGGAGTTGGAAGGATTCTCGAACATTCGAGAAAGAGTATCTGCCACGATGTTCTGTGAACCACGAATATGTTGGATTTGAAATTTCAGAGAAGCTATCTTGACAATCCAGCGTCCTAATTTGCCTAATTGCTTGGGGTGAGCCAAAAGCCAAGCAAGGGCCTGATTATCGGTTTCCAGCAGAAATTCTTTGTGTTCCAAATAGGGCCGGAACTTATCTATGCCGAAAACTACGGCAAGGCACTCAAGTTCGTATACCGAGGAGGCTTTCCTCTCCTGGTGTGTTAGGGTGCGGGAGGCGAAAGCTGTTGGTTGCCTGCAGCCATCGAATTCTTGTGACAACACGGCCCCAATGGCCACACTGGATGCATCGGTTTGCAAAATAAAAGGTTTACTGAAATCAGCCATTCTAAGTACTGGCGGGCTAGCTATTGCATGTTTTAGAAAATCAAAAGCTTTGTCCTGTTCTGGACCCCAATTGAAAACGGAATTTTTTTTACGTAGAGCATTCAGTGGTGCTGCATGCTCAGCAAAATTGGGTATGAATTTGGCGTAAAAATTTGCCATGCCAATAAACCTGGAAATGCCCTTAGCATCTTTAGGGGGTTGGAAATCCTTTATCGCTTGTGTGCGATTAGGGTCAATGGTTACTCCTCGACTTGAAATCAGGTGTCCGAGGAAAGAAATTTCCTGCACTGCAAATTTCACCTTCTTTGTATTAACAGTGAGTCCGGATTTACGTAGGCGCTAAGAACTTCTTGCAAATGAGCCATATGCTCTTCAAAGGATTCTGAATAAACAACAACGTCATCAAGATAATTAAACACAAATTTGAATTTCAGATCGCCGAAAATTTGGTCTAGAAGGCGTGTTAACACTTGGGCGCCTGTGGCTAGGCCAAAGGGTACTACCTTGTATTGATACAGATTCCACGGAACGCAGAAACTTGTGACGTGTTTTGACTCTGGTGTTAGTGGTATTTGATGATAGGCCGAATTTAGGTCAAAGACGCTGAAAAATTTGGCTTTACTGAACCAGTGACATGCCGAATTTAGGTCTGGTAATGGCGTCATCTCTACTTCAATTTGCCGATTTACGCGGCGGAAATCGACCACCATGCGGTGACCTTGGCCTTGGCCCTGATAAAGGACTTGCTTCGCCTTCTAAGAAGACTGTAGGAATCTATAAACGCTTGTAATTTGCTTGTTTGTAATTGTAAAAATTAAAATAAGGTCACTGATGGTAATATGGCCATGTTAAGCTTTGTTTGATTTTATTTTATCTAGTTTTCGGGAAATCCCCAAAAGTGTTTGATGGACATAATATCTAGGGTTTTTCTTGTCAAAAACCATTAACAAAACATTTTTTAATACATGTCATTATAAAATAACTGCAAAATAATGAATACATGTATTTGGGCCATATTAAAAGCATGTGATGTTAATATGGCCAATGATTTATAGGAAGCTGAAAATAAGGTTTATTAGCACAAATCATAAATCAATTGTATTTCTGATGAATATTAACTAATATTTACTTATACATACATAAGAATAAACAGCAAATATATTTTTTAAAACATATAAAATACAGTTTTATTATTTTTTGATAATGAAATTCAGATTGTAGATAAAATATGAAATGAACAAGGAACATATTGGTCTCTTTCAAAATATTCACACTATAATAAACATTTCGGGCAAATAAAAAACTCTTTGTCATCTTTGGTGAGGCCAACACATTCTTCATGGACGTATATTTCACAAACTCCGCACAGTCTCATATCCTTCACTTCATCATTGCAACAAATTGCACAGTACCAACTCTCAGACTTCTTTGACGCAGTCATCTGGCGAACAGACTTTGTATTATATTTTTTTGCTGTTTCCACTGTTCTTGCTGCTATCTAACTTTACATCCTTTTTATCTTCAAATAAAGATTTATTCAGTACAACACCCCTGTTGTTTATAGCAGGTTTCATAACCCGTGTGGTTTTCCGTTTTTTCTTTGGTGTAGGTAGCATTTCTCCAATGGAACCACGCCTGGACAGATTTGCAGTACTTTCGGGAATATGCAAACTATCAGAGTAATCTGAAGAACTTAAAGGTTGTGCCAAGTCTCCTGTGATATCTGAATCAGATGATGAACTGGTGCTGTGTCTAGAACCAAGCTGGCTAACATTTGTCTGTAGACCAGACGGACCTGCCAATGATTGGTCGTCATTGGCATTATGTTGTTCCTGCAACGCATAAGCGGTTACAGTTTCGTCTGCCATTTTTGTGTTAGGTGGCGGAAGCTCAGTAGCTATGCTGGGTGCAAAGGCCTCTTCTGGAATCACGAACGGATTGAAGGGGAAAATGCCAGTAGCCTTAAATCCACTTTTCATGTTTGCTTGTGTCATGGACTTTTCCCATGTTGGTGTAAAAACATCAGCAAAGTTCAATTTGGAAATGTCTTGCTGTTCTTTGTGCATATTAAAATAAAGGAGTGTGTGCTGATCCCAAAAAATCTCAAAACTTCGGAAACAACCTTTGTCTAAAGGCTGTAACTCATGAGTCGTGTTTGACGGAAGACAGTACAAAATAATTTCATTCTGTTCGGCAACTTCACATATGCTGTAGTCTAAATGTGACTTAGCCCCATCAAAAATCAGAAGACAAGGCCCACTTGGCTTGAACCTAGAGAAGTGATTCAGGAAGGACACAAAAGATTCGGTTGTCATGCTACCTTTTCGAGTCATTATTGTTGTTGAACCTGTAGGAAAATTTTTTTCCCAAGCTGGATTTTTTCTTAATCCAGGGAATAGGATCATTGGGGGAATGACATTTCCAGTAGCATTTCCACAGGCTACAACAGTAACACTCTCGCCACGTTCCTTTGCAACAATATGGACGCGCTTTGACCCCTTTTTCGCCAAAACCTCTGGATCTTTGTGCAGTTGTAACCTACAACCCTTCTCATCCATGTTGAATATATTTTCAGGGAAGTTTAAAAACTTGTTCTCAGCAAGGACATTCTGCAATTTTTCAAAATGGTCTCCAACTATGAATTTGTTAAGCTTTTGAGCTCGGGCAGGATTTAGCCTTTGAGCTTTTCGTTTGCTAATTTCAGGATTTCTGGCCAAAAAGCCATTCAACCAGTAGCGACCTGCAGTTTCTTTAGTGAACCGGTGAGTTATTCCATTTTCACGGCAGTATTTAAAAACATTTAACTTGAGCATCTTTGATGTAAGTGGATAACCAACATCTGCTAGACGAATTATTCTCCTGCTAAGTTCCCTCTCTTCCTCAGTTTTGAGTGTTGCCTTACAACCCAATTTTGATTTAACATCTTGGTTATTGGAAAGATAACGGCGAAGGGTTCGCCTAGGCACGACATACCTTTTACTTGCTGCATTAACAGATAGGTTTCCAAGTCTTACAGCATCTACTGCCTTGCTGAGTCCATCTTGTGTCCAACTAACCCGCTTCTTTTGTGGATTGAAGGGATTCATTTCTGAAACAAAAAACAAAGAATTGACATTAGTTACAATTTAATTATAAGTTATTATTTTTGGCGCTACAATTAATGTATCGTGTTTTTTTTATGTAATTTCATTAATTTTTATATAGAATTATTGAAAATATAATATCCAGTGTGCTCTTTCAATAAATATTTTCCTGCAAAACAAGTTTCATAATATTTTCACTTCATTACATTTTTACATATTATTCTTAAAAATATATTTTCCATTGCGCACTTCAATAAATATTTTCCGGCAAAAATGCACCAGACAAAAACAATTTAAATATACCCAGTGATGGCATCTGAGGAGTTTTTTTTTAAGTTGTCATTTTAGGTAGGTATCCTGTGTGAGGTACACATTTTTTCTGTAATTTTTATTACTTGTCTCTGTAAAGGTATATATTAATTACAGTAATAAATAAACTCGTAATAAATAATAAAATCACATATACTAATAACAATTTACCAACGAGGGGCCATACAGTATGTATAAACCATTTCATTCACAAAAGGTTGCTAATATGGCCAACTGCAGCTAATATGGCCACATGGTTGGCCATATCAACAACCTGGGTGACATTTCAAAAAGTCTATTATAGTTTTTAAATGGTTGAAGGTAATAAATCTTTTTAAAATACATTTAAATAAGCATAGAAATGTACGCACTGAGACATCAAATTTCTGACAATATCTAGTAGTACACTATTAAAACAAAATATAAACTTACCGGAGTAAAATAAGAAGAGTTCTCTGCTCGCAGCAAAAACCCATGAAAATGGCGTCTCCCAGGTGGTGTGCGTGCTGCCCGGACCCGGCAAATCTGTGAGCTCTCGACAATGGTGTTCCGAAGAACATGCCAGCACATTCTATCGGTATCCGCGCGAACTACGTCAATGGCAGCCAAATGGCCATATTACCAACATGGCCATATTACCATCAGGGACCTATTTTTTTTCATTTATAATTTTGTTTTATTTCTTAAACCTATCGCTTTAATAATAATTATAATTAAATTATTTTCATATGTCCAAGATTGAACTAAGGTGTCTGAATTAATCACTAAATGTATACATGATTTATTTTTATTTTTAAGATGGTGGCCAAATTTCAATATGGCGGGCGTCTGGCAATAAAATAATGATTCCTGCACTCTAGTGGGTAAAAAACTAACTAATATGGCGGTAGTGCCATTTAGCAGACGAAACAATATGACAACCACCAGCAGACGGAAACAAGATGGTTGTCATGACGTCATACTAGCTGTTGATATATACCTTGGCATTAGTGGTGGGAGGTCAGTCTGCCGGTGGCTTCCGTGGAGGAAGGATCCGACTGCTGTCGCTGGGTTCGAACCGACTACTACTTGTTGTAATTGTGTTTTCAAAATAATATTTCATTAATTTTTTAGTTTAAAATTTCGCCTATTTTCTAGCATAAAAAATTTTTAATTTTCAAGAGAGTGGTTGTAACGAAAATTGCAACGTTAGGGAGTGGGACATTTGATTCCAAATTGCGTAACGTTTTTATTAAAATTTTATTAATTAATTATTTAATTTTATAATTTGTCCCAATATTCTAGCATTAAAATACGTATTTTCAAGAAGGCAGCCATAACGAAAATTGCAACATTAGGGAGTTGGTTATTCGACTCCAAGATGGCGGAAAGTTCTAGAATTCAAAATGACTGTCGGGGTCAAGACGAAGGTCAAAGGTGAAGGTCATCCAAGATGGCTGCCATGACGTCAGGGCGGTCGGTCATAGCCTCATCCACTTCCACGCAGCGACACCGGCGCCCGTCCACACAGTCCTGTAGGCCTACTACTCACTCTTCCAGCTCTTCAGATTCACGATAGAGTCTTTTATTGTTTGTGTCATTATAGATTTGGCCAATCATTTACTTTGAGAGCTAAGGTTTTTGAACCATACATAGTACGTTCTGAAATATTTTCTAATAATTTTAGCCTCATTATTTTTCAGAAATATTTTTTTCTTGCAATGTAAACGTAAATTATATAATTTTTTTTAGGTCTAAACACAACCAATAGTCTTCAGAATTTGAATTTTGATTACCGTAAGATGTAACTTGTATTAGCTGGCGTAATTCTCACGTAAAACTTCTTTATGGAACAATTATTAATTATATAAATATATATAAGTGATTACATAATAATTCAGGATGCAATTTATTACTAGTGATCAATTGTTACCGAAATTATTATTGTGTGTCCTGTAAAGTTGTAAATGTGTATTGTGGTTATATAATCACTTTACATTTTCATATATTAATTAATCACACGTTCATCTTAAGAACATTTATTTCATATTATTTTTTTAACTGATAATACTGTCATGTTAAACATAGATATTGAGAATTTACTACTTAGCTTCACAGAAAGGGGGCCCACCATTTGTCCAACTGTCCACTTGTCCAACTAACCACTTCTCCAAGCTCCAATTGTTCGAAGGACCATTTGTCCAAGTGACCACTTGTCCAACCGACCATCTCTCCAAGTTTTGAGGGGCGGGTGGCGTCTCCCACCCGCGCAATCTTGCTCCGCCCTGCCTCCTCGCGACACCTAATCCCAGCACGGCAGATAAGCCGCCAATCGGCGACGTCAGTTCTCACACTGCGAGGGAGCTACTGAACTTTAAACCGCTCTTACAATTACGTGCATAAAGCGACTATGTCAGGCAGACACGGCCCTAGACGCCCAGAGATCAGAAACTCAGTCCTGTTTCAAGACATGATTTTGAAGTGAGATTTAAAAATATATATTTATTGTTTAAATGTTTAATGACACATATACAAAGTTGTAATTTAATTATAACATGAAATTTGATTGGTTTAACGATAGAGTTGTGACTAAATAAGACAAATACAAATTTAAACTCGAACCTTATCCTTGTCTCGATCTCCTATACCCTTCGCACTAAGAGCCGTTCAACTACCTTACGGAGATCATTGAGCTTACTCTACACATGCTTTTATTAGCTTCACCTGTATGTATCTATCAATGTAACGGATAAGATAATTTCGACGTAATTTTCTTTAAAATAAAGGCATTTTATTAACTTAAAATTTGCACACTTGTCAAGGGCTGGCGACAATATGAGATTTTGATAACTAAAAACCTTAAAATTAAAAGGTGGAGGGGGTCATAGGGTTAAAAACCATTTATTAAGAGCTATGGGTAATAACCTGGCACAGTTGAGGCACAATAAAGCATAGTTTTTGCGCAGATTAATCACCTTGGATGAAAATTGAATTCACCATTACAATACGGAAACAAAAGCACATTCAAAACAGTGGAAATTTTTCTAGTTTGGTCTCTCTTCCTTAAAAAAAAAATTAATACTAAAATAAAAATCCCAAAACAATTTTACTTGGTGCTTCAAATATTTCTCTATTTAAAGCAACAGGCGGACATACGAAATTCCTACTCATTTCATATAAATTACCGTTTATTGTTTACACTATAAAGCCTGAACATTGTTGCTGTAGCCGCAATGTTATTTGTTTACGTCTATTTGTATCGCATTGTCCGGTTTTTTTTTTATAATTTTAAAGCTCATAACATGGTCCTGTGCACTTGATCCTGTGCATTTGATCCTGTGGTACATGATTTTTTTTTTTGCTTTGAGGAGGCACGTAGGAAGTAATTTATTTTGTACCTAATTTATATTTTTTATAGTTCATATTTTACGTAATTTATTATTTTCTACGTAATTTTTTATTATTATTACGTAATTTTTATATTTTTACGTCAGGTTCCGCGCTATCACGCAAAAAGCGTTGGCGTTATGCGCCTCACCACTGCTAAAAAATAAATAAGTATCATGTACCACAGGATCAGGTGTGCAATATCATGCCATTAGGATGAATGGAGTGGATTCAACATGAAATGTTAAACGTTCTAAACTCACCTATGTTGGAGGCGGGTACAGTTTCTTCGCGAAATCGTTCACGTTCATCGGGATACCTCCGACGGAACATACATTCCACAAAGTACCCGACGACGTGCGGAATTCGTCGCATAGTTTCCAACCAAAAGTCCTCGAAGAACCAGCCATATTCAAGACACAATTTATCGCGGCATTGATCGACGAATTGACTTCAACGACTGAAACAATTCATGCAAGAAGTAAACAACAGTTTTCAGCAATGAAAATTAACAGTGTATGGATCCATTTGAAAGATTACCTCCCACACTACAAAATAGTACAACGTTTGAATTCTCCAACAAAAAGAAATGGCAAAATAAATGCTATACCTATGAAAATACACAGATGTTAGTGTCTAAGATTCGTTACGTATTTTGAGAAGAAAAAAATGTTGCAACTCATGTAAGTTGTTGTAAAAAAATATGAAACGTCAGATACTTAATTGAAAAGTACTCAAAATCACACTCACGGATTTAGAAACAATAGCAATTAATGTCCGCTGGCGCCTTACAGAACAGGTAGCTACTGTAAACTTTCATATCAACGGTAATTTTTCTAAACTGGTTGGAATTTCTTATGTACGCCTTTTACTATAAATAGAGGAATGTTTGTAGCACTAAATAAAAAAAGTTTCGGATTTATTTTTTTTACGGTAAAGGGGTCAAACTTGATTGACACCAAATAGTTGATTGCAAATGGGAATCAGCTCCAAAAAAGGCAAATGCTGTTCTTTTGGGTGGGAAAGTGACTGTGAATACTGTCTAGGATATAGACTATATAAAGCTATTTAATAGATTATATTGGAAAAATATAAACCGTGAAAGGAGCATACTGGACAAAACAACTTGTTAAGCTGAAGGTGTAAATTGCAGAAAACAACAATATTTGCTGCAAAAATTTTTTTTTCACCGGGACAACGCACCATCTCACACCGCAATGGTGAAAATCGGTGAATTGTGTTTTTAACTGCTGACCACCCTTCTTACCTCCCCCTAGGCTATTTCCGAGTTGAGGTTATGGTGGAAAATGTGAACGGTGATCAGGTGGTAAAATCCTCTAAATATAACAATTTTTGTAAATGTATTCTTCTTAACACACTTTTATTGGCTTTACCTGTATGCATCAATGTAATAGAATAATCCACCACAAATTTCGCTAACTGTATGTCTCTGACAGAAATTAAAATTTTCACAAGTTTTAAGTAGCTACCGTTGACAATTCAATATTTTCATGACTTAAGACCTTAGAAATAAGAAGTAGGGGTTGGGTTTATGGGAAAGAAAAAAAACACCATTTTGAAGTTACAGGTAATAAACCGTTTGTGACGTGATAACATCTTATAAATCTATGAACTCCGGCTGCACGCACGAAAAAGTGTCACGTTCCACCTGAGCTGAGAGTGCAAGTGAGAGCGCGGCTTGTGACGCATCTATCTCTCTTCCACTCCATCGGCCGATGCGTCCGAGTAGAAGAGAGACAGCGGCAGCACACAACCTACACGTGAACTGTTTTGTCAACTGTTTATAAGGTGAAGTGAAAAGTTAATGTGGTTTACATTGTTTATTACAACAACAATTGCGGAAAAAAGTAATTAATTCTTGCATTTTAAGCATTTGATTAGCGATATAATCTCATGTATTTGTTCTTCTTCATCAATGTTTTCTTACGACGTTATGAATTTTAATTATCGTCCGTAAACCAACTTTACAGACAACCATATCTACCAGTTTTTTTTTTCTATTCATGAGGACCGGAGCATGGTGGGAATTTTCCCCAGGGTCGACTGTGATGTGGGGTTAAAAACACAAAGTTCTGAAAATTTTAAAACATAGTGACTTTTATATCTTGTATGTTTTGATCCAAATGGTAAGGTTTAGGTGGAAAATCTGCTCAGGTAATGAAGGCAGTGTAACGCCTCTATATTGTGAACATTTTAAAAATATATTCTTTCCGGTTTAGAGTGTTTCTGAGGTCGTGCTGTTATGGTTGAACATGTGGCTGGGGTTCATCTTTTTTCCCAATTATAATTCAAAATATATAAATTAAATTGCTATTATAAAATACCTAAAACTGAATCCATGTTAGGGCGTAATGCCCTTAAAATTCAAAAATTACAGTAAAGTGTATATATTTTTATTTAAATGGCAGTTTATTAGCTTTATCTGAATTATATAGGACTAGTTATGTACGTGTGGACAACGTAATAAAATCTTTCCATTCAAATGTTATCTAATTTTTGCCATCAGAATGTTTTGAAATTTTGTGTACACGTAAAGAATCACAGAAAACACAATATTTTGATAACATATGACCATATCGATTGCGGGAAGGGGGAGAACAAGGTAACACAGTAAAACAAACCAATTAAATAAAAGAAATGAGTAGTATATAACTGGGGCTCCGAGCGCAGGAGTGGAGGCGAGGATTGAGGATGGGGTCACCGACCGACCGCTCTGACGTCATTTTGGTGTCAAATTTCCGCAAAAAAGCCTCAAAACCTCAAAAGGTCCCGTTTTGAGGGGAAAATTCCCGTTTTTGAGGGACAATTTCCCATTTTCGAGAGAAAATTTCCCGATTTAATTTTAAAAAAATTCAAAAATTCGACTCTTCCTAAAAGCGGCTAAGAGACCTGAAGACAAGCCACTGGTAAGTCACTTTCAGGAATTAGACCTTGACCTCGATATTTACCGTTGCACTTTTCGTTACGCCCAAAAATTCTAAAATCTGTAATTTGTATCGTATTTCAACGGAAAAAGTCTTAAAAATTATAAAAAAAATCAATTAATAAAATTTTAGTAAAAAATCGTTCCGCCATATTGAATTTCGGCCGCCATCTTGGAATTACGTAATTTTTAACTTAGAAAAATCGCGGAAAAAATTTAAAATTAAAAATAATTTAGTAAATTTAATCAAATAGGGCAGCCATCTTGACATCAAACGCCCCACTCCATAGCGCTGCACTTTTCGTTACGACCACCATATTGTATTTTTTTACTATCCGATTTTTATGAAATAAATTTAAAAAAATTAAGTAATAAAATTCTTAAAAAATTATAAAAATTCTTTAATTAAATTTTAATAAAAAATCATACTTGCGTCTTATAGTCCTGGGTTCGAACCCGAGACCAAAATAAAAAATGGCGATAGATCCTTCCTCCACGGAAGTCACCGGCTGACTGACCTCCCACTACTAGCAGGGCTTCCAGCAACTTTTCCAACCCAAAAAGTAGGAAAAGTAGGACTATTTTATCAAAAAGTAGGAAAAAGTAGGAGACCTATTTTCGCATCATTTTTCAACGGCATATAGTTCTAGCAATGCCATAATACAAATCTTTATGATTTTACAGGAAATAAAGTATATTATTACTTATTACTTTTTAAATAACCCCAACCAAATGGCCGGTTAAGCTGAACTCAACTTCTGAACCTGTTATGATTAGAAGATTACATCTAGTAGGTAGTAATATCATTGGAAACTGATTAGTAGTCCTAGACTTGCACAATTTTAAAAAAAAGTTAAAATTACTGTTCCTAAATCTGCAATAAAATCTAAGGCATACAAAGCTTTGACTCAAAACCCAGAACACAAAAACAATAAAAGCCATACTCCTAAGACCCTATCCTATTGTAGACCATTCCAAAGAAGTTGAGTTCACCCTGGATGAGGTATGGCCTTTATTTGTTATAGTAAAATTTCCATAGTTTAATGTAACTGTTATTTAGATGTAAAATATAAACCATTATAGTATAATGAGCCTAACACAAGTTCCATATTTAAACATATTTTTCTGAAAACTTAATAATAGATATTACGAATCTGGGACAGAATTAAACAATAAAACATTGTAAAAGAAGATTCAAAAAGTAAATTTTGCAATACAATGTTCATTAAACTATCATTGTATCTAAAAAAATATATACATATCAATGAAAACAAGTTACTTACTAAAAAATGCAAGACCCTTTCCAGATTTGAACCACAAAATGTTTTGCCACGAGTTAATTTTATTTTAACTTGTTTTAAACTTCTTTTCCTTGGAAGATACTGAGAAATATTCCAGTAATGTTCGCTTGTTCTTTTCCACTTCTCTTTGTTCAACTCGTATTCCTTTTAAGCTTGACTTGCTTTCTTCCACCTTCTTAATTGCTGCTTCTAGCATTGTTTGTCCTATCTTCGCTCCTTTCATATCATTATTAAGCAAGGCATTTCTTATCCTTGTATTAGCTTCTTCCATTATTTTAGTGTAATTTTTTATGTCCTCAAAACTTCTTCCTGTTTCTTCCGTAGGTTTTTTTTTCCTTTTTGTATGCTCTCTTTGGCTTTTATTGTTTTTTCTTCACATTCATGTTCTCTTTTTCGTTTCTCTTTAAGTTCTTTACTCTGTTTTCCTTTTTCTTCAGCTTTCTTCTTTAATTTTTCAGCTTTCATTAGTGTTTCCTGAGCAATTCTCTCTTGATACGACCTGTCTGCTGTAACGCCCCTCGTGCCCAAAAATTATATTATTTTAAATTTATGAAAAACACCTTGGAAACAGCTGGGCAAAATATTAAGAAAATTAAAATTAATTACCAGAGGGGACACGAGGCGGTGAACAAGATAAAATTTACACTCCCTGCACACTAGTAACTTGGGAGTTCGTGGATCGTTATGTAGAAGAAGGTAGATGATAAATAAATACACTATATCAATAATTTGGTCTAAAGGTTTTCCTGGTTTATTTTTAAGAGGTTTTGTTTTAGCATTATTTCGACATGATAATAAAAATCTTAGTAATTAACAAAGATAAGGGGGCGCCCCTAGATTATTTAAAACAATACACATTACACCTTAACAAACAAATGATTACATTGACAAAATTTCAAGTATAGCACCAAAATTTGATTCTCCCAACGGTTACATATATATGAGTTTCCTTGATTTTACATGTTCTGATGATTACGTTCTTAAAGCACTGCTCGCTGGTATCTTGTTAATTATTTTAGTTCCTTCTATGCAAGTGGAATATATATATATATAGCTCATATCACCCGGGTCTTCCCAGGATGACGTCGGACCAAGAGGAAAACTCTTCTAAAGGGAGAAATCAGCTGGAGGTCCCGAAGATCATGCGGGGAGCAATTTCTCTCCCCGGAAACTTTGACCCTGTCTGAAACACATGTCAAATTCAAAACGAATTAGACCTGTGTCCAGACAGTCATACACAGTCGGCGCGAAAGGCCAACAAACGGGAATTTGGGGAAGAAAATAAAAATGCTGGATTACTCACCAAACAGGGTGTGAAATCAGGGCTCGCGAGGTGTCTCGCGCCGACATCAGGATGGCGCGTACCGAGAATTCGCGGACGCGCGGAAGAAACTAAAATTTTTAGGAAAGTAAAAAAAATAATAAAATTTAACTAAACATGACTTCTTCTAAATACTACATCTGACTGGCTACTGTACCACTGGGATCGCATCCCAAAGCAAGCTGACTACATTATTGTGCACACGAATACGCCTCTTAGTACAGAGGACGCCGGGAAGACGTGGTCAGTAGCCGAGGTCGGAGAACTAAGTGCCGGCGATGGCGGTGAAGGCTTCTAATTAAATAGGGCGCTCAGCCCTAATTAAAAAGGGGGCAAGGTTCGGCTCAGGGCCGAAAACATGCGGAGGTGCCCGAGGCGGGCGTGACAGCAACACGAAATGCGCGCTCTCTACCGGCGGTAACAGGAAGGCAACAAACAATCGACTTCTACAGGCCGCGAGAAGGAAGCATATGGCTTAAGGGCGCCGCGGCGCTGCTTTCTAGCGGCGTAAAGGGGAACTAACTGAGGCGGTGAGCTGACTTGCCACCAGGTGTCATGAGGGTGAGCTCTGCACGCTGGCGACCAGGCCCACGGTTACTTTTTTCGCCGCTAGATGTTGGGGACGTCTCTGTAAGACCAGGGAGAATGTCCTTGAATTAGGCCATCGTCTTGGCTAAGTTCCCGTCAGGTCACTGCTCCTAGCTTGATTTCTCAGAACTAACAAGGAGGGGGGGAGGGGATGTTGGACAGAAAACGCCACTCCGCTGGGAACACCGGGCCACTGGAGCCCCATTCGTGACGAGACTTGCTATTCTCAGCAGGCCTCTCAGAAGTATCAGCTTGCAGCCCAGAAGCTGCTCTATGCAATTTTGGTCATGAAGAGAAATAAAATTACAAACTCGGGACATGACTGCAGGCGAGAGAAAATCAACCGGGCTGCCCACATCCACGTAAGACAGCAAAATATCAGATTGGCCCGCTGAGAAAGGGCTTCGTCCAGTGGCACAAAGTTTAAACATGTGGCGAACACTGGCCTAACAAAGAGTAAATCACCCCCTTATCAACCAGATAAATGAAAAAAATAATATTTCCAAAATTTTTTTTTAATTATAGGAAAATTAAAAAAGGTGACGAAATGCCTAATTTCCGGCACAATTCTAATTGGCCCTTTCTGATGAAATCCTTGGTTATGGGAACTTTTTGGGGAAGATTTTTTAATTTTCTCAGCCCATCTTTGGTAGATTTAAGCCCACTTACACCCGCAGCTGACAGACACGATCTGTTTGAAGTGAGGACATTACTGGTGTCAGAAAATCCCCGCTCGACATCAGCATTACCATGGGGGAGAATGAGTATTGATTTTACCAGCCTTGTTAATTCTGGAAATTTTTTTCCTCCAAGTGAATTTGGTAAAGAAAAAGTTTTCCCACAACAGTGATCTATTCTTGTGCTTCTAATGTTTTCAGAATATTCTTCCTTTTTACTTGAATGTTCTCCACCACTCTGCTCTTCAACATGCCACTCTTCTGGGATATTTTCACACTGTAGTATTTTCCATTCATCACTAATAGCATCTAAATCCACACGTGGAACCAACTGTACAGATTCTGCAAGAATTTTCATAGCTTAACTAGACAAAAGATCATGCCTGTTCTTTAAATTGAGACAAGACGAATTTCGTATTATTGGATTCCCCAATGGTAGTTTTGAGATGGCATGCTGCATAACCTTATGGTAGAATTTCCTCATCGAGTACAGAAGAACTGTCCGAGTTTCTTCTTTCATCTTATCTTAAACTTTCCTTGTCTCAGAGCCAACTTCTAGTTCGGTGCTGTCGAATTCAATCTATGAACAAGGAAACTTCAATGATATAACGTCCTGAAATGATCTCTTTTCCAGTTCGTTAGTTTTTACAAAACATCCTAAATAACTTCTTACAAGTGCGCACATATCTTCATAAAGCACATGTATTAGAGGTTCTTCTCTCTGAATCAAAACAAGAAACTTTTCGAAAGGTCTTGAAGCATAAACAATGAAATGCAACTGAACAAGAGTTTTCAGAGGAGTGTCTTTCAAACATTTAAAAATTCTTGTGTATCGTGTATTGCTTGACAAAGTCTTATCTCGCTTTGGAAGATCTCTGATGAAATACTTTTTCAGAGCTGACCACTGGCTTATGACTCTCTGTGCGGCTGGAACCAAAGTCAACCACCATGTTGCAACATGCTTTAGGAAAGACAATTCATCTAGTTCAAGATCAACTTGAATCTCATTCATATCCTCTTTCCTCAGAGAAGATGTGTACATCAATAATTAAATAAACTACCTTTTGCCCAAATTCTCTGACACCTTTCCTAAAAGCATTATGAACCAAATGCAAAGGACATGTTCCTATATCTAAAAGAGAAGGTAAATCTAGAGCTTTCTTACATTCACAAATAGCAGCAAACACTGCTTTATTAACATTTGGGCCATCACTACCCAATGTTACAAGATCTTTGAGCATCAAGTTGTTTTCATTCATTGACTTCATTATACACTCTGTAATATCTTTAGCTTTTGCTTGCCCCATGATATGAGTACTTAAGTGATTAACATTCACTTTGTTGTCTTCCTAAGACCAATATCTTATCTTGATATCTAGTTGCTTCTTGATCTGCTTATTTGTCAGTTCATCATATGAAAGATTAAATGGTGAGCAGGAACTATTTAGATCATTTACTAGGAGAGAATGTAAATATGGACCAGTGGCTTCGGAAACTATGTAAGACACTTTCGATTTACTCATTTGAAATTTTCGAGCTATTGAACTGTCCAGAAACATTTCCCTAAATGTATCACCAATAGAATTTGAAGAAGTTTAACTTAAGTTTGAAGCCGCTGTTTTTAAACTCCAGATAAGTTCGGCTTTAGTGACACTGTATTTTTGTGACCATAACCATAATGAAATTGATGATGTAGGACCAGATGGACCACTTTGCACAACAACCTTATGTATATGTTTTTGTGTTCCACTAAAAACATCTCGAGTTTGAGATAAATGGAGTTTTGTTTCAGAATGACTCATAAACTGACTCAACCCCCTATTATCACGTCTCACTGATTTCTTGCAGAACTTGCAAAAAGCTTCAAATTTTGAACTAGTCTTTTCACACCATTCTTCCAGAACAACATAATTTGAGTCTTTAACCTTCAACCAGTCTTCTGAAAATAAAGTTTTGTGACTAGGCATCTTGGCTGGTTACACAAGATTATATACCTGAAACAAACATAAATAGGTAATTTAGAATCAATATTTTTTATATCAGCACATTAAAATCCACTTGCTATGTTGTGTTGTCGTTTCGTTGTGCCCACCAACAAAGTCTAACAACTGTTGGTGGGCATGTTACAATACAAAATAAATAAAAAACAAACAAATCCTTGATAATGGTGTTGTAAGGAAAAGACAAGTTTTAAGTTAGAAGCATTATTTCAAACAATATTATCTGCACCACCCACTACTACATTAAATTTCTAGAATGGTGCTTCAACAGCATAGGGCTGGAGCACCAAGAAAAGTGCCCCTCAGTTAATCTTCATTGGGGCTGACATGAAAATAATTTACTTACCTACTTGGATACTTTGACTACAATTCAAATGGCAAATGATGGCAAAAAGTAGGAAAAGTAGGACATATTTGGCAAAAGTAGGACTATTCCTACTTTCCTAAAAAGTAGGAAAAGTAGGAAAAGTAGGAGGTCTGGAAGGCCTGCACTAGGATCAAGTCATATATTACGTCATCCGACATGACGTCATCGCCGCCATCTTGGTTTTTTTAATGTTTCACTGGAGGAGGCCATATTGTTTACAGCAGTCATTTGTTTTCGTCTGCTGGAGACCGTCACCTTGTTAGTTTAATATCTTACCGCTAGAGTGCAGTTTATTTAATTAGTCACATACCATCCACCATCTCGTTAACCGTCCGCCATCTTGTTAAACTGTTGCTATAATTCCTCAAAAATTTCCGCAAAATTTCTAAAATTTTCCATTATCGAGGGAAAAATTCCGTTTCGAGAGAAGATTTCCCGTTTTAGTCCACAAAAATATCAGAAGCCACTGAAGTCCAGGAAGAGGCTTATCCATGAAGCTAGCCTCACAATACTCTGTTACCAAATATTAATTTGACTTCGCCCGCCATTTCGAAATGTTGCACTTTTCGTTACGCCCGCCATCATGGATACTTTTATTTATTATCCGATTTTTATGAAAAAAATAAAATTATTGAAACTGATATTTAATTAAAATGTAGCCGCTATCTTGAGGTATGACGTCACGTCCGTTGCACTTTTCGTAACGCCCTCCACCAACTTAGGTTTTTTAGTCAAAAAAATAATACATATTATTTAATGTAAGAAAATTTAATAAAAATGATTTAATTTAAGAATATTTATTAAGAAAATTTTATTAAAAATATACTTAGCCTAAATAAATAACGGACCTACTACCAAAAGTCCTCTGTTCGAACCCGGTGAGGTAAAGTAAAGATGGCGACAGGAACTTCCTCCACGGAGGCTTCCAGCAGACTGACCTCCCACCACTAATGCTAACGTACCTATATATTACGTTAGCCAGTATGATATCATGGTAGCCATCTTGCAATTTTTCGGCTAGAGGACGCCTTCCTGGATGAATTCAGGTTATCCGCCATTTTGTAACTTGGCCGCCACCTTGTTTCTTGGTCAAATACTTGAAAATCCTTAATTTTAGTGCTAGAGAGCCGGCAAAAATTTTAAAATTACAAAAATATTTAAATTAATAAAATACTAGCATAAAATCAATCCGGCATCTGATGTCCGTACATCATATTGGAAAATTTGTAAATATTAAGCTAGAAATTCGGAAAAAGGCCCAAAATTAATCAAATAATTCGTATATTTTAATAAAAAAAATGACTGGTTTGAAAAAATAAAACACCACAATTACAAAACAGACACACAGTACACACAACAACACACAGTACACACAACAACACACATTACACACAGACAGCTCACTACAAATAGTCCACACAAACACACACAGAACACACAGGACAAACTGTTAACATAGAACAAACAGTACATACAAATGACACACAGTACACTCAAATTGCACACAGTACACACAGTACATGCAAAAGGTAGCACAGGCAGTATAAAGCCAGCACAGGCAGAACAGACATTATAAAAGATAGCACAGGCAGCACAAAAGGCAGCACAGGTAGAATAAACTGCATCACAGGCAGCACAAGCAGCACAAGCAGCACAAACAGCTGCACACACAGCACAACCGGCAGCACAGGCAGCACAAATGGCAGCACAGTCAGCACAAACAGCAGCAGAGGCAGCACAAAGAACGCTCAGGTACACTCCAGGCAAACTCAACGGATGCTCAGGAACACTCAAAGTACACTCAAAGTACACTCAACTAACGTTCAGGAACACTCAAAGTACACTGAAAGGACGCTCAGGTACACTCAAAGTGCGCTCAACGGTTGCTCAGGAACACTCAATTACGCTCAAAGGACGCTCAGGTACATTCCAAGCACACTCAACGGACGCTCAAGAACACTCAAAGTACACTGAAAGGATGTTCAGGTACACTCTAATGACGCTCAGGAGCACTCAAAGTATGCTCAGGAACACTTAAAATACGTACATACAATGCTCAGGTACACTCAAAGTACACTAAACCGACGCTCAGAAACACTCAAAGGACGCTCAGGTACACTTAAATTACGCTGAAAGGACGTTCACGTTCACTCCAAGCACACTTAATGAGTGCTCAGGATCGCTCAAAGTATGCTTAAAAGATGCTCAGGTACACTCCAAACACACTCAAAGGACGCTCAGGTACATTCCAAGCACACTCAACGGACGCTCAAGAACACTCAAAGTACACTGAAAGGATGTTCAGGTACACTCTAATGACGCTCAGGAACACTCAAAGTATGCTCAGGAACACCCAAAGTGCACTCAACGGATGCTCAGGAACACTCAAAGTACACTCAAAGGACGCACAGGTACACACAAAGTACACATAAAGGACACACAAAGGACACGCAGCTTCAAAATCTCGAATAGCTTGAATAGGTCTAACTGCCCAAGTACTCCAACTGCCCAAGTGCTGTAACTGCTACGACATAATTTGACTACCAAATTATGCAACTTCGAGACAGCACCACGAAGATACGCGACTTCGAGGCTTATTTCCACGTAACGCCGTGACGAGATTTACGATCACGAAGCTACGCTACTATGAGATGTATAGTATCTCGCTGCTACCTGGCTACCTGTGATGTTGTTTGTACTGCCTGTGTTGCCCTTTGCATGTACGGTGTATACTGTGTGCCATTAGTGGTACTGTGTGTCATTTGTGTGGAATGTTTGTACTGTGTTAACAATGTGTACTGTGTGTACTGCGTGTCATTTGTTTGAACTGTGTGTGTAATTTGTGTTTTCTGTGTGTGTCATTTGTGTTGACTGTATGTACTGTGCTGTTTGTGTGTAATGTGTGGTGTGTGTTTTGTGAGTACTGTGTCGTCTGTGTGTGCTGTGTGTACGGTGTGTCCTTTTTTATTTGTGGTGTTTTATTTTTAGAACTTTAATTTTTTTGTTTAAATGTACAATTTTTTTAACTTTGGACCTTTTCCCGAATTTATAGCTTAATGTTTACAGATTTTCCTAAAGGGTGGAAGAACTTCTAGATTGTGGACCGATTTTATGTTAGTATTTTAATAATTGTATTTTTTGTTATTTTAAAAATTTTCCCGACTCTCTAGCACTAAAATTGTGGATTTTCAAGAATTTGACCAAGTAACAAGATGGCGGTCCAGTTACAAAATGTGCGGACGCCCAGGTAATTAATTAATATTGTATTATAGGGGAAAAAATAAACTAACAAGAAGTCATCCAAGATGGCTCCCACCAGTACGACATGAAAAACCAAGATGGTGGCCTCCAGCAGAAAAAATTAAAGATGGCTACCATGACGTCATACCGGCTGATGTAATATACACGTTGGCGTTAGTGGTGGGAGGTCAATATGCTGGAAGCTTCTGTGGAGGAAGGATCTGTCGCCCTCTTTATTTTACCTCACCGGGTTCGAACCGAGGACCTTTTGACGTAAGTCCGTTTTTTATTTAAGTAAATTTTACCAAATAATATTTTATTAAATTTTCTTAATTTAAATATTTTTTATAATTTTTTTGATTAAAAACCTAAGATGGCGGAGGGCATAAAGGAAAGAGCAACGACCATGACGTCATACCTCAAGATGTCTGGGTACATTTTAATTTAATATTTATTGTTTATTTTGTTATTAATTTTATTTTTTCCTATAAAAATCGGATAATAAATAAAAATATCCAAGATGGCAGGCGCAACAAAAAGTGCAACATTCCAGGATAGCGGACGAAGTCAAGTCCATATTTGGTAACAGGCTTGGGAGGCTAGCTTCATGGATGCTTAAGCCTTTTCCTGGACATTTGTGGCTTTTGGTATTTTCGCGGACTAAAACGGGAAATTTTCTCTCAAAACGGGAAGTTTTCCCTCGGAGATGGAACAATTTTTAGAAATTTTGCTGAATTTATTGCCAGAAACACCAGCCGACCAGATGGTCAACACAGCTTCTATTAAATATATTCACGGAAAACCCAGCAGGATGCGCTCGGTTGCAGAGCACTACTTGGCTGCCCTCTGATAACTCTGAAAGCAGCCGCGGAACTCGCGGCCTTCGGTAGCCCAGGACGCCAGACACGACCCGGCCCACGAGATCGGAGCTCCACGTGGAGTAATGGATCTGTAATCCTAGCTGCGAGCGTCACATGTGGATAACGCAATGCAACGCCGCGTAACATATGTGTCCCTCTTTCTCTACACCAGACATAAACTGCGCCCGGAAAAATGATACGTCTGTGATAGCGCGATTATTGGCGCTCGTCGAGACCCTGAACACAGCTCTCGTTTTTTAAAGTGCGGTAACCTTTTTTACACATCAGCACTTAGCTACTTTATGTACGGAGGCGACACGGTATTGTTTTCGATTATCTCGCCGTAAAAATAAAAAAAATTGCTAGCGCTGATTCGCTGTTAGACTTCCGTGTGTTCATTGGCTCCAAGAGAGGGGAAAAGGCGGTGCATGGGAAGGCAAGTGGGAGACACATCCACCCCTCAAAACTTGGAGAGATGGTCGGTTGGACAAGTGGTCACTTGGACAAATGGTCCTTCGAACAAACGGAGCTTGGAGAAGTGGTCGCTTGGAGAAGTGGACACTTGGACAAATGGTATACACCCCGTCGCTTCAGGAGGCTGCAAGTGGCTGGATGAGCAACACTAAGCAATGCCAGGGTTTACGTGAGCACACGTACAGTGTCGCAAATAAGACCGCGGCTGTGATGACTGTTGTCTTTACTCTCTAGTTGTGAGTTTATTTCAAAATCGTAAAATATTGTAGCAACCCAATAAAGAAACTTTACCACTACCTATTTCTGTGCTGGCCTATCAGGGCCTCTTACAGTGCTTGGACACTTCGTACTGATACAACACTTATTTTTAAAGACGCCATAACTGGATTTCTTGTAAAGTGAGACCATCAAATAACACTCCTATATCAAATTCCGTATTTAAATTTAGGTTTTGTGATCGTTCAAATGCATGTGATGCTTTAACACTTCCAACTTTTATCACTGTAATTTTGTTTATTTACTTACCTACATTAAATTGTGTTTCATTAGAACACTTACAAGAATTTATGTGCTTGTAGGTAAGATGGGGCAAAAATCCGCGTGGGGCAAAGGTCCTATCTTGGAATATTTCGTATAAATGAAAACTGTTGGCAACATTGACACAGTCAAAAAAAGTGTCGCCATTGTGGTCGTTTATTGCCATGTGTGTCGTGCCAGTGTATAACACCTAGCGAACATAATGAGGTAAGAACTAATTTACTATAATCTGATGTAATTTTGCAGCAATACAAAACAATGTATGTCACCGGGAATAACGATCGGGAAGGATTTATGAAACCACAGTAAGAAAGTGTGCTTCTTTATGGTTACTGTGCATTAGTATTAGTAGAGATTGTCAAACACAAGTAGCAGCAGGAGTCGCGCACAGGCCAGACTGCGCTCGGGGGCAAACATCCGCAACTAATGACGGGGTAAAGATCCGCACTACGTGTTTCATGCGGATCTTTGCCCCTCACCCGTGTATGCCTAACATAGGCCTACATAAATTAAATTGTTTAAAATAATGTTTTAATTTGAAGTCTCAGCCTCTCTAATGCTCAATATTTTGCTGTGGGTTTAGGCTCTTGGAGTAAAATGTTTTGGCAATGTAAATGGTCATTGCATTCCTTTCTTTTTCATTGCAATATCCACATATTTAACTTTACAAACTATTGCAATGCGTTCTGACTCGGGTTATGTAAATTGTAGCCTTTTTATGCAATGGCTTCGTCACTTTCAGGAAAAGGTGCGATCTGGCATTGATCATTCTGTATTGCTTCTGCTGGATAATCATTAGTCACATTTGTCGCTAGAAGCAATTAACTTCTGCTGTGACCATAGCATACATTTGCTGAAACTTCCACCCCACAGTAGCCACAAAATGCAACCACTTGACACAAGCTTTTTCGGACCACTGAAAGCTTTCTATGCTGATGAATGCAACAAATGGTTAGTGACACATCCTGGAAGAAACATAACTCCCTGCCAGTTTTATGAATTGTTCGGTAAAGCTTATGAAATGTGTGCAACATTAGAGAAAGCAGGAAATGCTTTTAGACCATGTGGGATCTGGCCTTTCAGATCTGATGTATTCACGGACGAAGACTTTCTTCCTTCTAGTGTCACTGATTTCGCACAAAATAGTGAACGTTGTAGTGAATAACGTGGAGATAACAGAGCAGAATCTTCTCAAGTGGACAAAGAAGTTGACTCAGAACAGTCAACGTGTCAAAAAACTCAAGATATTCGTAGGTCAGTTCCTAATGTGGACGATCCTAATCCTGTGACTCCTCCCTACACATGTGAACCATCAATAGTCTTAGACATAAATATAGCCACGGAATTTTCGCGCATTCATTTAGTCACATGCTAGAATGCAAACCTCCACACTGTCGCACTGTGTTCATGATTGGACCGCAGTTATTTGGACACGCCCCTCTACGACCGTGAGCCAACGATGTCCAGCTAGGAGAGAAGTGAGCGAATCAGGTAGTGTCAAATAACAAGGATAAAAATGTTCTCGCTAAGAAATCAACCAATGGGAAAGTAAACATTGGTCGAGCACACCTATAACTTTGAATTCTATCCTGAGGCCAGATGAATCCGCGAAATTTCCGGGACTCTAGACATAAACAAGCCAGGTTGCTCAGGCGCTAAAGCTATAACTCCAGTTTCACCCAAAGAAATCATTCCAATGCCAAAGAGGTCTGAGCAAACAAAACGGAATAAAAGAAGCAAACATTCTGAAATAATATCCAGTTCGCCATACAAGAATAAATTGCTTGAAGATCTGAAAGAAAAGGAGAAAAAATGGCTGATAAAGACGAGCGAAAGAAAAAACGATTTGGAGTGAAGAAAGGAGGTGTTAAACAAGTAAAATCAGCCATTCAGTCAGACAAAATACAGTGCCCAGACTGTGAGGCATTGTATGAAGACCCACCTAACGAGGACTGGATCCAGTGTACTTCATGTGAGGCATGGTGGCACGAAAACTGTAGTGCATATGAGGACACACTAAACTTTGTGTGTGATTTGTGTCAATGAAGCTCCAGAATTGAACCTGTCTGTAAACTACTAGATAAATTTTGTATTTGTCCCTTCACTATGTCAATGCTGTTACTGCATCTGTTCAATTTTTTATTTTATTTTATGCCAAGGCATAAATGAGAACATAATGATATTTTGCATACATTGTGTAAGTTGAAGTTATCTACTTTCTACTATGTCTACTATCGTTAGTCTATTGTCATTGGGTTTCTTTAACTTTTCATTGGTTTATTTAATTTCAAATTTGTAGAGCTAGAATATTTTTAATTTTCTATTTAAATATATATTTTAAGAAAGTTAGTTTTTTATTTTTAATTTGACATTGTTTTATATATATTTAAGCAAAATTTTCAAATTTATGAATTATTTTGTCTATTTAGATTTTGGACTCTTTGTGTGATTTTGTAATTTCCTGTTTACAACTTCCAATGTGGTGATATTTTACAATAAGCATATTATAATAAATATAATGTTTTCCTGTAGATAATAAGTGTTGATCTCTGTGGGTTTAGATGTTGAAAGGTGCGGGTATTTGCCCCACTCAATTCGGATCTTTGCCCCACTAGTGGGGTAAAGATCCGGATTTGCACATCTATCGATACTTGTAACTTATGAAATAATGCACTTGTTTTCCTACAGTTGTGAATATAACTGAATAACATTAATGTGTGTGTATTCCAGAAATGAAGAGAAGAACATCCTCCTGCTATTTGGACAGTCAGAATATCAATTTAAACCTTAAGTGTGGAGCTTTGCCCCATCTTACTCTAATGTTTATTTTTTACTTAGTAAAATGCTAAGGACAACACTAAAAAATTAACAGAGAATATTTTTATAAAGAGTACACAATAGTTCAAATAATCACAAACCAATATTTTATTATGAGAAAATTTTTTTTTACTGTATTAATTTCAACTCAATACCTATGCTCTTCAGTAGGTATATATAGTTCATCCTGGGACAGGGGAGGGGGGAGGGGGATCGGGGATCCGATCCAGACACCTTAAGGCTTCGCTTCATCACCCATGTTGGATTATGTCACTTCCGCCGGCCATGCACTCACGAAAAAGTGTCCCGTTACGTTCATCAGCCATGTACGAACGAAAAAATGTCCCGTTACGTTCATCAGCCATGTATGCACGAAAAAATGTCCCGTTACGACGGACAGACCAGCTCGCCAGGACGTCTCGCTATGAAAAGTATTAGGCGGTAATAAACAACCAGGAGGTAACGAATATAAGCCTACTTCTACACGTGTTATGAACGCCGGATACATACGGCCAGGCAACCGTGTGTTTTAGCGCGCTCTACTTCCACGACGCGCAACGGCACCGGCAAGTTTTTATTACTACCTCCTCTCAAGTTCTGATCTCCTAATACTTCACAGCAGAGAAGCGCTGTTGGTCGGAGCCCGTAGGTACTTCCTTCGCACGCCTAACCTAACCTAACCTAACCTAAACTAACCTCACCTAACCTAATCCATATGCTAATCTATGCTAACCTAACCTAACCTAAACTAAACTAAACTAAACTAACCTCACCTAACCTAATCCATATGCTAATCTATGCTAACCTAACCTAACCTAACCTAACCTAACCTAAACTAACCTAACCTAACCTAAACTAACCTAACCTAACCTAACCTAATCCATATGCTAATCTATGCTAACCTAACCTAACCTAACCTAACCTAACCTAACCTAAACTAACCTAACCTAACCTAACCTAACCTAAACTAACCTAACCTAAACTAACCTAACCTAACCTAATCCATATGCTAATCTATGCTAACCTAACCTAACCTAACCTAACCTAAACTAAACTAAACTAAAATAAACTAAACTAAACTAAACTAAACTAAACTAAACTAAACTTAACCTAACCTAACCTAACCTAACCTAACCTAACCTAATCCATATGCTAATCTATGCTAACCTAACCTAACCTAACCTAAACTAAACTAAACTAAACTAACCTAACCTAATCCATATGCTAATCTATGCAAACCTAACCTAACCTAACCTAAACTAAACTAACCTAACCTAACCTAACCTAATCCATATGCTAATCTATGCAAACCTAACCTAACCTAAACTAAACTAAACTAAACTAACCTAACCTAATCCATATGCTAATCTATGCTAACCTAACCTAATCCATGCCAATCTATGCTAATCCATGTCAATCTATGCCAATCCGTATGCCAATCTATGCTAATTCGTATACCAATCTATGCTAACCTGTATGCCAATCTATGCTAATCCGTATGTCAATGTATGCTAATACATATGTTAATCCATGCTAATCCATTTGCCATTTTGTATTTCTAGTAATTTCCACCAACTTCGAATCATGTCGTCACCATTGCAATTTTCGTTACGGTCGCCATCTTGAAAATCCGCAATTTTTATGTTAGAAAATCGGGAAAATTTTTAAAAATCATTAAAAAAATTAAATAATCGAATTAAATAAAAATCTTAAAAACCACTGTTGCAGTTATTGTTACGGTCGACATCTTGGATTATATAAATGTTGCATATTTCGTTACACCCGCCATCTTGGTTGAGTACCATATCATTCTTACACTTTTCGTTAAGACCGCCATATTGGGTCCTATTAATGTTACAATTATCGTTATGGTCGCCATCTTTAAATTTAGACACCATCTTGAAAATCTTTATTTATTATACGATTTTAATGAAAAAAAAAGTTCAAAATTCATCAAAAAATTAACTTAATAGAATTCTGTTTATATCGATTCCCGTCCTTGATTCGAAACCGGCGAGGGCAAAAAATATAAAATCAACAGATCCTTCCTCCACAGAAGCCACCTTCAGACTGACCTACCTCCACCAATAACAAGGTATTTACCATCAGCTGGTATGACGTCACCACACCTTTGACCTTGACCTTGACCTTGACCTTTGACCTTGACCTTGAAATTTAACCTTAACCTTGAAATTTGACCTCGACATTGATCTTTGACTTTGACCTTGATGTCCATCACGGATCCGTCATTTTATGTTCAGTACATGCTAGCGGTCATTGCCACCATCATGTTTTCGTCTGCTGGAGGTCACCATATTGTGTGTACTTGTCTTACCATCATGCAAATTCTATTCTAACATGCTACAGTGCAGTAATAATTTATTATTGCTGAGGTGCCCACCATCTTGAAATTTGACCGCCATGTTGAAATCATGTAATTATTTAGTTAGAAATGCGGGAAAAATTCCAATAGTCTCCGAAAAAATCAATTATTAATTTACAAATTGAATCGATGGATCCATGTCCACGGTTAGATTCTTGACCAGTGACAGTTGTAACTAATTATTAAATAAATTTTAAATTCTTTCGCGGAGTTTATTAATCATAAGTCAATATACCTAACCAAAGAATTAATACAGTGACGATAAGCCTATCATGAAAGTCTAATTTTTGAATAATCTGAATAACCTATAAGCCGTTCATGTACAAAACCGCACATAAAGAACAATTGTCTTCAGTCCATGAGACCGAGTCATGTCATTATCAGACGTATAGGCTAGTCATTTCAGGACCACATGACCTTCGTCGTTAGCTAATTATATTCAATTAATCCATCGTGACATTTTTATACATTCTAAAGGAGCAAGTAACCTTGAAAAATATTTTAGTAACACCAAGAGGTGATAAACTAGTAAATATTCAATCACTACATTTTGTACTACGCGCAATCAACAAAAAGGAAGCACCATCAACGAAAAGACAAAACCACCAACGAAAAGGCAGCACCGACTACGAAAAGGCAGCACATTTGGAAGCACCGACTACGAAAAGGCAGCACATTTGGCAGCACCGACAACGAAAAGGCAGCACATTTGGAAGCACCGACAACGAAAAGGCAGCACATTTGGAAGCACCATCATCGAAAAGGCAGCACATTTGGAAGCTCCATCAACAAAAAAAGGCAAAAAGGAAGCACAAGTTACGAGATCTAAGTCTTAGTTAGAAATCAGAATACAAGAAATAAAAACATTAAATTCTTATAATTTAAATTATTTATTTTATTGCTTTACATTATACAAATGCAAGTAAAACAAGCCATTATTGTATGTAGCCAGCATTCCTCAGTTCCTTGAGTATGAAGGATATTTCTTTGATGCACGAATAGTTTCCTGCACAAAGCGAACCATGTAAAAGTCTTAGCCGGTCAACCAATATGTTTGGATCTTTCCATGATGTGTAATCAATCTCTTCTACCACCATCTTCCTTGCACCTTTATAAATATTACGATCTCTGGTGTCTTCCGTTTTACCACCAACCTCAGGGTAACTTTCATGTTTGAGACGGTGATCATCACAAGCTTGATCAGATTTATTTAATATATCACGTCGTTTCCACCGTTTCGGTCTCAGGACACCGCCACATTCTTCGATCTTGGCAGCTTTAGGTGTTTCATCATAGTCTATGTCTTTGTCAACAGCCTCAGAGTCACTGTAACAATCACCGTAGAAGGAATCGTCTTCACCCAATTTACCGTAATAATTCGATGTTGATGATGTTGAAGTGTCTTCTTCGTCTTCATGCTTCCTTTTTAGGAGTCCATCATTTTTACAAAGTAGGAAAGATCTACTTGAATTCGGCTGGAATATATTCTCACTTTTCACGTTAAGGATTCTTTCATTGTCTTCATTCTTCCGTAAATCATCAACCTCCTTCAATTTAAGTTCTTTGTCGAGATCGGAAGAGCCAAGAAAATTATTGTCGTAATGCAGATCACTCTTCCTTAGGATGGTAGATTCATCGTTGTCCTCTAGCTTGTACGCAGGCTTGGCGCTACAAGTTCTGCCATGTCTTTTTAGGCTCTCTCCCCGCGTAAACGACTTGCTACATCGAACACAACTTATCATATTACGCAGTGGATTTTTAACACAGTCATTCTTCTCATGTTGTCTTTTATTCTTTCTCAAGATAAACTCTTTACCGCAAAACTTACACCTATGTTCTTTCGATACAGCGTCAGATCCCAAATCAGAATTCATATTAGTTACTGAGACTAATGCCAGATACCAATTGAGTGTTTTAAATTAGATCCAATACTTAAATAGAAATTTTTTCATATTTCATCAGCGAGAATTAATATATCTCATGCAAAAGTACTTTATGCATGTAGTTCTGCTTTTCAACAACAGATGTCGCCACATGTTGCTTGCAGGTAAATAATATTTAGTTCTTTTATGCAGGGTGCGGGATGCTCACTAACGATCGCAAAAGAAGGATGGCTTCGCTAGACTCCAAGGAAAAGGAAGTTCGTCTTGCATGTTGGTGCTCCACAGATGTCTCATGGCATAATATTAATTTGACTGAGTAATGATATGTGTTAATTCCACCTTATAAAAATATTGCAAGTTTTGATTTAGTAGCAGAAATTATCGAATTAAATGTAACTCCAAATAAAATGACATGTCTCATTAGACAAAAAAAATCCATGCAGAGAGCGGTTTCTCAGAATAGTCAGAAACACTTGAAGAAACCACAGGAATGATTACAGGAACACGGGAAAACCCATCAAAATATTGACAAGAATAATCAGGAGCACACGGAGAAAACCATCAAAATATTGACAAGAATATTCGGGAGCACACGGAGAAAACCACCATAATATTAACAATAATAATCGGAAGCACACGGAGAAAACCACAATAATATCGACAAGAATAATCGGAAGCACACAGAGAAAACCACCACAAGTTTTCTTTGATATCATAAAAATACAGAAAAAAAATATTTAAAAATAAAAATAAATTTTTTTATTAATTTATTTTTATTTTTAAATATTTTTTTTCTGTATTTTTATGATATCAAAGAAAACTTGTGGTGGTTTTCTCTGTGTGCTTCCGATTATTCTTGTCGATATTATTGTGGTTTTCTCCGTGTGCTTCCGATTATTATTGTTAATATTATGGTGGTTTTCTCCGTGTGCTCCCGAATATTCTTGTCAATATTTTGATGGTTTTCTCCGTGTGCTCCTGATTATTCTTGTCAATATTTTGATGGGTTTTCCCGTGTTCCTGTAATCATTCCTGTGGTTTCTTCAAGTGTTTCTGACTATTCTGAGAAACCGCTCTCTGCATGGATTTTTTTTGTCTAATGAGACATGTCATTTTATTTGGAGTTACATTTAATTCGATAATTTCTGCTACTAAATCAAAACTTGCAATATTTTTATAAGGTGGAATTAACACATATCATTACTCAGTCAAATTAATATTATGCCATGAGACATCTGTGGAGCACCAACATGCAAGACGAACTTCCTTTTCCTTGGAGTCTAGCGAAGCCATCCTTCTTTTGCGATCGTTAGTGAGCATCCCGCACCCTGCATAAAAGAACTAAATATTATTTACCTGCAAGCAACATGTGGCGACATCTGTTGTTGAAAAGCAGAACTACATGCATAAAGTACTTTTGCATGAGATATATTAATTCTCGCTGATGAAATATGAAAAAATTTCTATTTAAGTATTGGATCTAATTTAAAACACTCAATTGGTATCTGGCATTAGTCTCAGTAACTAATATGAATTCTGATTTGGGATCTGACGCTGTATCGAAAGAACATAGGTGTAAGTTTTGCGGTAAAGAGTTTATCTTGAGAAAGAATAAAAGACAACATGAGAAGAATGACTGTGTTAAAAATCCACTGCGTAATATGATAAGTTGTGTTCGATGTAGCAAGTCGTTTACGCGGGGAGAGAGCCTAAAAAGACATGGCAGAACTTGTAGCGCCAAGCCTGCGTACAAGCTAGAGGACAACGATGAATCTACCATCCTAAGGAAGAGTGATCTGCATTACGACAATAATTTTCTTGGCTCTTCCGATCTCGACAAAGAACTTAAATTGAAGGAGGTTGATGATTTACGGAAGAATGAAGACAATGAAAGAATCCTTAACGTGAAAAGTGAGAATATATTCCAGCCGAATTCAAGTAGATCTTTCCTACTTTGTAAAAATGATGGACTCCTAAAAAGGAAGCATGAAGACGAAGAAGACACTTCAACATCATCAACATCGAATTATTACGGTAAATTGGGTGAAGACGATTCCTTCTACGGTGATTGTTACAGTGACTCTGAGGCTGTTGACAAAGACATAGACTATGATGAAACACCTAAAGCTGCCAAGATCGAAGAATGTGGCGGTGTCCTGAGACCGAAACGGTGGAAACGACGTGATATATTAAATAAATCTGATCAAGCTTGTGATGATCACCGTCTCAAACATGAAAGTTACCCTGAGGTTGGTGGTAAAACGGAAGACACCAGAGATCGTAATATTTATAAAGGTGCAAGGAAGATGGTGGTAGAAGAGATTGATTACACATCATGGAAAGATCCAAACATATTGGTTGACCGGCTAAGACTTTTACATGGTTCGCTTTGTGCAGGAAACTATTCGTGCATCAAAGAAATATCCTTCATACTCAAGGAACTGAGGAATGCTGGCTACATACAATAATGGCTTGTTTTACTTGCATTTGTATAATGTAAAGCAATAAAATAAATAATTTAAATTATAAGAATTTAATGTTTTTATTTCTTGTATTCTGATTTCTAACTAAGACTTAGATCTCGTAACTTGTGCTTCCTTTTTGCCTTTTTTTGTTGATGGAGCTTCCAAATGTGCTGCCTTTTCGATGATGGTGCTTCCAAATGTGCTGCCTTTTCGTTGTCGGTGCTTCCAAATGTGCTGCCTTTTCGTTGTCGGTGCTGCCAAATGTGCTGCCTTTTCGTAGTCGGTGCTTCCAAATATGCTGCCTTTTCGTAGTCGGTGCTGCCTTTTCGTTGGTGGTGCTGTCTTTTCGTTGATGGTGCTTCCTTTTTGTTGATTGCGCGTAGTACAAAATGTAGTGATTGAATATTTACTAGTTTATCACCTCTTGGTGTTACTAAAATATTTTTCAAGGTTACTTGCTCCTTTAGAATGTATAAAAATGTCACGATGGATTAATTGAATACAATTAGCTAACGACGAAGGTCATGTGGTCCTGAAATGACTAGCCTATACGTCTGATAATGACATGACTCGGTCTCATGGACTGAAGACAATTGTTCTTTATGTGCGGTTTTGTACATGAACGGCTTATAGGTTATTCAGATTATTCAAAAATTAGACTTTCATGATAGGCTTATCGTCACTGTATTAATTCTTTGGTTAGGTATATTGACTTATGATTAATAAACTCCGCGAAAGAATTTAAAATTTATTTAATAATTAGTTACAACTGTCACTGGTCAAGAATCTAACCGTGGACATGGATCCATCGATTCAATTTGTAAATTAATAATTGATTTTTTCGGAGACTATTGGAATTTTTCCCGCATTTCTAACTAAATAATTACATGATTTCAACATGGCGGTCAAATTTCAAGATGGTGGGCACCTCAGCAATAATAAATTATTACTGCACTGTAGCATGTTAGAATAGAATTTGCATGATGGTAAGACAAGTACACACAATATGGTGACCTCCAGCAGACGAAAACATGATGGTGGCAATGACCGCTAGCATGTACTGAACATAAAATGACGGATCCGTGATGGACATCAAGGTCAAAGTCAAAGATCAATGTCGAGGTCAAATTTCAAGGTTAAGGTTAAATTTCAAGGTCAAGGTCAAAGGTCAAGGTCAAGGTCAAGGTCAAAGGTGTGGTGACGTCATACCAGCTGATGGTAAATACCTTGTTATTGGTGGAGGTAGGTCAGTCTGAAGGTGGCTTCTGTGGAGGAAGGATCTGTTGATTTTATATTTTTTGCCCTCGCCGGTTTCGAATCAAGGACGGGAATCGATATAAACAGAATTCTATTAAGTTAATTTTTTGATGAATTTTGAACTTTTTTTTTCATTAAAATCGTATAATAAATAAAGATTTTCAAGATGGTGTCTAAATTTAAAGATGGCGACCATAACGATAATTGTAACATTAATAGGACCCAATATGGCGGTCTTAACGAAAAGTGTAAGAATGATATGGTACTCAACCAAGATGGCGGGTGTAACGAAATATGCAACATTTATATAATCCAAGATGTCGACCGTAACAATAACTGCAACAGTGGTTTTTAAGATTTTTATTTAATTCGATTATTTAATTTTTTTAATGATTTTTAAAATTTTTCCCGATTTTCTAACATAAAAATTGCGGATTTTCAAGATGGCGACCGTAACGAAAATTGCAATGGTGACGACATGATTCGAAGTTGGTGGAAATTACTAGAAATACAAAATGGCAAATGGATTAGCATGGATTAACATATGGATTAGCATACATTGACATACGGATTAGCATAGATTGGCATACAGGTTAGCATAGATTGGTATACGAATTAGCATAGATTGGCATACGGATTGGCATAGATTGACATGGATTAGCATAGATTGGCATGGATTAGGTTAGGTTAGCATAGATTAGCATATGGATTAGGTTAGGTTAGTTTAGTTTAGTTTAGTTTAGGTTAGGTTAGGTTAGGTTTGCATAGATTAGCATATGGATTAGGTTAGGTTAGGTTAGGTTAGTTTAGTTTAGGTTAGGTTAGGTTAGGTTTGCATAGATTAGCATATGGATTAGGTTAGGTTAGTTTAGTTTAGTTTAGTTTAGGTTAGGTTAGGTTAGCATAGATTAGCATATGGATTAGGTTAGGTTAGGTTAGGTTAGGTTAGGTTAGGTTAGGTTAAGTTTAGTTTAGTTTAGTTTAGTTTAGTTTAGTTTAGTTTAGTTTATTTTAGTTTAGTTTAGTTTAGGTTAGGTTAGGGTTAGGTTAGCATAGATTAGCATATGGATTAGGTTAGGTTAGGTTAGTTTAGGTTAGGTTAGTTTAGGTTAGGTTAGGTTAGGTTAGGTTAGTTTAGGTTAGGTTAGGTTAGGTTAGGTTAGGTTAGGTTAGCATAGATTAGCATATGGATTAGGTTAGGTTAGGTTAGGTTAGTTTAGGTTAGGTTAGGTTAGTTTAGGTTAGGTTAGGTTAGGTTAGGTTAGGTTAGCATAGATTAGCATATGGATTAGGTTAGGTCAGGTTAGTTTAGTTTAGTTTAGTTTAGGTTAGGTTAGGTTAGCATAGATTAGCATATGGATTAGGTTAGGTGAGGTTAGTTTAGGTTAGGTTAGGTTAGGTTAGGCGTGCGAAGGAAGTACCTACGGGCTCCGACCAACAGCGCTTCTCTGCTGTGAAGTATTAGGAGATCAGAACTTGAGAGGAGGTAGTAATAAAAACTTGCCGGTGCCGTTGCGCGTCGTGGAAGTAGAGCGCGCCAAAACACACGGTTGCCTGGCCGTATGTATCCGGCGTTCATAACACGTGTAGAAGTAGGCTTATATTCGTTACCTCCTGGTTGTTTATTACCGCCTAATACTTTTCATAGCGAGACGTCCTGGCGAGCTGGTCTGTCCGTCGTAACGGGACATTTTTTCGTGCGTACATGGCTGATGAACGTAACGGGACATTTTTTCGTTCGTACATGGCTGATGAACGTAACGGGACACTTTTTCGTGAGTGCATGGCCGGCGGAAGTGACATAATCCAACATGGGTGATGAAGCGAAGCCTTAAGGTGTCTGGATCGGATCCCCGATCCCCCTCCCCCCTCCCCTGTCCCAGGATGAACTATATATACCTACTCTCTTCATCTGGGGAATCAAATAAAGGTTGAGCTTTAACGAGTATAACAAAATCATTATAAATTTTTGTTTTTGTGTTATTGATTGTTTGTATATAATTAAGTCACATTCTTTTGATGGATAAAATCAATTTTCTTAATAAAGGAAGAAAAATATGTTAGATAATAAAAATAAATCAAAGCAGTGTGCGGTTAAGTTTATATAGAACTATCATTGCAACTGAATAAAACTTGTGCTTATGTGTTGTTTCGATGCGACTGGCACCCGTGCTACCCCGAGCGTCTCTCTCAAGGTCACGAGGTAACACCTCGTACAAAGTTAGGGAGGTGCTCTTGGGCATATCAGAATTATTTCGATAGCTACTTACTTGATTACATCACATTATTCTGACAAAAAGCAGTCTCTACATTAACAGAAGTCGTATGACAGAGAAAAATAGGGAAGTATGTCTAAAACAATGAAGGAAACATTTTTACGTCCAACAGTAATAAGACGAGGTTTAAAAGTACAAGTAACCCAATACAATCGCTGGCCACATACCACTTGGGTGAAAAATATTAGGTCAAGCAAGCAATTAGAATTAAATTGTTGGGCCTTTGTAACCCTAAACCTCGACATAAAAATAAACTAACTGTAGATAACTTAGTATTCAAGCCTAAATGAACCTTGAGTCAATAGGCCTCAACGAGATTTATTTTTATTGGTGGAAAAAATTTAACCTGGATACATATATATTGCACTGAAATCTTTTAATTTGTCACACAACTTAACATCTTCTTTCAATCCATGGTAGTTTATTACAGAACCATTTAAAATGCATAAAAATACAGCAACACTTGTTACAACCAAATGGCATGTATTTTGCTGAATGTATGAAATATTTATTGTCAGGCAGATTCTAAGATATTATCGTAATACCTACTAGAATACTTAAAAAAAAAAATATGTTTGAGGTTATCAGAAAATTGTATACTTACCATAAACAAAACTATTGAAAAAAAAAATGTTTTAACCTTTATTAAAATAATTTAAAATGGACTATTCTCTCAGTAGAGATTATACAATATTGTTATGATTTTAATAACAATCGTGAGTGGGAAGAACTTGTTTCGTATAAGGATTGCCCAATTATTTTTTTATTGCACAGTTTTATTTATTGCCAATATTTACATCACTAACAAATAATCTTCTAAAAATACCTAATAATCAATTACTCGCACTCAGTATCTCAAGTACTTACACACCGCACACCTCGCTGGGCCGCACCTCTGGCGCAACTCTCGCCGCAGCACCCCTCGTGGACCTCCGTCGCACTTCCCTTCTCCGAGGAGCTCACTCCAACTCGCCGAGTCACTGTCGTAGAGACCGGCGTCCAGGCTTATATAGACCCTGGTGCCCTTCCAGAAGTGACGAGCGCGGCTGCCGACGCCCGAAGCGTCGAGAAGGGCAGCGGCAGCTCGCGCGTGGCAGGGCGCCGCGCGGGGAGCGGAGGAGGAGGGGGGTGAAATGACCCTTGTAATCCGGGCAGGCATGCGTGGTATGTCTCACGTCAATGGACGGCGCGTGACGTCAGTGGCGTGCGTGGCCGCCAGCCAGCTCCTGACCTGGCATCGCGGTCCTGTCTCTCGCGTTCATAACAATAAATTATGTTTAGATTATTGAATCACTGTATTTTTGGATATTTTCCTTGGGTTCTACTTTCTTTGTTTGAATATAATTTGGTATTTAATTACGTTATTAATTTCTTTCTTCATCATACCAGACCCGCCAGCCGGCCAGATGGTCCATGGACTGCTGTTCAGTATACTCCCGGTGGACACAGATAGCTGACAGAGCGGCCTGCAGTAGCCACAGGCGCCAGGCACACCTTGTTGCGAGCGTCACGAGTAGATTATGCCTGGCAACACCGCGTATTGGTCCGGTCAAAATAGACATTTCAAATAACAAAAATTCCGACAGAGCTAGATTTTGGTAGAGAACTTGGGTACACCAGTAGGAATAAAGTGCGAAATGTCCCCATAGATCCCATGTGTGCTAAAAATGTTATTCAAGGTCAAAGATCAACATTTTCTGTTTTTTGGATTTTTCTCAATAAAAAACATAGCCCAGACAAAAATTGTAGATTATAAAATTATCTACAAAAATAGTCCTAATACTTATTTTCCTATGAATCACCATTCGTAAAATATCGCCATTCTAAAAGTTGAAAGAGTTAGATACTAAACTATATGCACACATTACCACGCTAAGTACCTGTGAGGTAGTGTACTTGGCGCGTTTTTTAAACGTGGTTTCCGCTGTAGGCCCACTCCACGATCTGTTATGACGGAGTTTTATGGGAAAATACTGTATTTACTGCATGATGATTACTGATATTGATATTGATATAGGTGATTGATTTAAATTGTAGTTCTGATTTCTGTTAATATTCTAATCTGATTCATATTCTTCAAATTCAACTTCAACAGTCATGTCTTCTTAGATTTCTTCTTCTTCCTCTTCTTCTTGCTGGATGTTCAGAAATTGTTCAAATGAAGATGAATCAGCTGTCTCTTAATCGATATCACACGAATCTTCGTCTATTGGATTAAATTGAACATTCGAGCAAGACTGGCCTTGGCAATCAGGGCACGCTGGTGAACACAACAAACCTACTCTTCTACAGCCACATTTAGCAGTACAGCCTTTTTAGTAATAGCAAAAAATAGTGTTTAGGAGTGTTTCCGGAGCAGGTGGGAGTATAGTTTGAATCGGTTCCAAAGTATTATCTGTTAATTTCCAACCCCAGTCTTCGCAGTTCAGTTGATTGCCTAGCCATTTCTGAACTCGATAGTATACTCGATACAAGTGTTGATGAACAGACTCCGATGTTGGAGGAAGACAAGATAGTTTTGTACTTGTTTCTTCCTCCGTGAATTTTTTACAACAGTTAAATATCTATACTTGTCGATACAATTATTATTTTTATAGCTCCATAAACAGCAAGGAGAAAGCGAATTCCTTTTGTGTTTATCGTTTGAGGAGGAGAGTCGATTTCTTCAAATACTTTAGCGTAATCAATTAAATACTTTTCCTCAAATAATATCAATATTGATGTTTTACCCCTTATTAACATTTCTGATGTAGTATCGCAACCGGTTATCGTATGTAAAACTAAAACATGGTTTTGGCATTTTGGATAAGCAGATAAACGTTTTGAAGAATATATTTCTGTTAACTGTTGAACCTTCCAGGTTTTAAAAAGTAAATAATTTTATCAATTGGAGTCCGTGCAGTAAAACTTATTAAAAAATCAACATCTTCACCAACCACAATAGTTGTATTTGTTGCATTGAATTGTTCAATTGCTGTTTCAATTATGAGGACATCAGCGTCATTTTGAGCTTGTTTAACTGCAATATTGTCAGTCGTCAGCTTGTCACTCAACATGGAAATGAAACGAGATTTATTATGAATGTTAGCGAGAAACTGTTGTAGGTTTGGTGGAACTGTCATAAATTGATCAAAGATAATGTCGGAACATGAAGATGTTTTCGTAGTCCGACGAAGTTGTTCTGCAGCTTTAATGTTTTTTGTCGAGTCACTATAGCCATCAAATACTACCGTCACTCAATGACCAAAGTGTCTGCGTAGATTCTGAACGTATTTTGCGAAAATGACGTTGAAAGTTTCTTCTCGATCCCACACAACGTGATGTAACAGACACCCTCCATCGATAATGCAAGTAGCGTTTGTAGTATCAACTTCAGCATTGACTGATTGAAAGCAATCGTAAATGGCTGACTTTAGTTTTTGTGCATTGCAAGTGCATCGAAGAGTGATAACGGGTAAGGGGTTAATTCATACTCGAAATTTTTTTCAATTTAATCCTCGAACGTCTTAGTAATACTCATGCGTTGAAATAATAATACAGGATAGGCCTATATAGGTACCTCGTGCCACGTGGACAATAGAGTAAGCAGTTGTTGCTCAAGGCCATGCTGGTAGAAAGGACTGGCTAAGGGACAGTTTCTATTGAGTGTATATTCTCAGAATTGTATATTTTATACATATAAGAGACACAAGTAGACATTTTTACTTATATTAAGTGCCTAACTACGTATTTACGTGGCATTTGTGTGCATATAATGTAGAATCTAACTCCTTCAACTTTTAGAATGGCGATATCTTAAGAAAAGTGATTCTTAAAAAAAAGTATCAGGACCATTTTTGTAGATAATATTGTAATCTACAATTTTTGTCTGGGCTGTATTTTTGATAAAACTTACCGTTTTTGATAAGAATCCAAAAAACCGAACGTTTTGACCTTTGACCTTGAATAACGTTTTTAGCACACATAGGATCTACGGTGACTTTTGGCAATTTATTTATTTTGGTGTACCCAAGGTCTCTACCAAAATTCAGCTCTGTCAAAAATTTTGTTATTTGATCACTATATTTATGTCTATTTTGACCGGACTATATCGTATCAGGTCCCTGCTTCCCCCAGCACAAGACTGCTAGCGCTCTCCAGTGGGGCAGAATCTCAACCCTGAGCTTGAACCGAGCATTACGTTGCAGGACTAACAAAATATATTTTCCAATCACACTTAAGTTCCAGAACTCATAAATTTTTTTTCCATCATGCCTTGCTTTGTTATAAATATTTTTATGACCTTAGTTCGTTTTTGCACGGGTATTAATTGTTCGGTCAGCTTCTCCCCCCCCCCCCCCCCATAAACACAATAAGGGTATTGTCCAAAATAATATTAAGGCTGTATCTAGTGTTGTGAAATTGTGTGTTTACAGAATTGGCCCGACAGGCGTTAAGGCCCTGTAATGAATCCTTCTATGAATTGTTTTATGAAGCTTGTTGAAATTTATGGAAATATTGCTTTATGTAATAAACGTGTGTGCCCTAGTACTTTCGATTTCGCTCGTGCTAGTATATGAAACCTCTTTGGTTCCTACTCTTGTTTACATTGGGGGAGGTTACTATTTTAAGTAATTATTTTGTGCTGTTTTTTCAACTCCAACATTGTGCCGTGTTGGCTACGGCTTTTATGAACATGCCACCACTGAATCACAAAGACACGATTGAAGTGGATAAATGGTAAAGTAGTTTTGATTATTTTTAAGGGGAGGGGACAGGCAAGTTTTACCTTGTATTTCTTACACCCGCGACACTGACAAATAAAGAAGTAGGACAGTAGGACTTGCAGTTTTAAGAGGACCTCATTTGCATATGTGTGATATTTTAATTGTTTAGTTTATAACAGCGTTCATGTTTAAATTTTGTTATATTTCTCAGAAAAAAAGCATGTGATAAAAATACCTTCTCGTAAGATGGAATAACGGATTCCTCCCCCTTTTGTTATGTTTACCCAACCCTCTTAGCTGTTAGGCCCTACCGACCTGGGGCCCCCACGGGCGTGGATACGGAATAAGCCATATACTAGAAACAGGAGAGATGTTAGAGATCAAGCTATGTCCAGATGCTGAGGCTATCCATCCCAGTATAGACCCACCTTCACCCCCTGTCTCTCTCAGCTAACCGGACAATTGGCTGCGTTCTAAGCTCTTAGAAATTATCAGTACTGCTGGCGCCTACCCCATTCTCCCACCTCACACTGGTACCCCACCCAGTGCATCCGTGGTCCAGTGGAGGTTCTATCGAAACGTCTCCTAGCTGTCCGGGCTAGCACCGGAGCTGTGTCGTCGCTCACCACGTCGACTCCGCATCAGGCTAGGGAACCCTTGGAGCCTGCTCCAAGCGATCGGAGCACCACCACCAAGTACGAGTCCTAGCCAATCAGAATCCTGGGCCTAGAGAATACCTCAACGGTGGCACATTCACTCTTTCATGGATTCTTCCCGTACTACTACCAACTTGGCGTCTATACAGCATGAGACCATTCGCCAACAGGCTAGCCGACCGCTACTCTTCAAAGTCAATCCACTGGATGTCTCGTGAGAAGAAACATTTGAAAAATAATAAAATAAATTTTAAAAATTGGTTTTATTTTTCATATTTACGCAGCATTATCATGGCTCAAAGTTTTGGCGCCTTAATTTTGTTTAGTAGTAGGTAGTCGTAGTGAGGGCACCTCGGGCCTTAACATCTCTCGACGGCTCTGCATGAACATTATGTTCAAGTTTTGAGCATGTATATAGGTATATAATATATGAATATATAATATATGTATATTATATATTCTTTTTATCTACCCTTCGTGGAGGGTAGGCCTACATGTCATTAACATTCATTCTTAGTAGAAGTCTAAAGTTCAAATGATTTGTAGTTATACCTAGATAGGAAGGTTGTATAAGATGGGGTTTACGAACAAGAGTTCTTTAAAAAATTTTTGGGACCAAAAACTATTAAACAGAATGTATCAAAATTCATGTTACAACGCCTGAGGGTAGAAAGCTCTTATTATTTGCAACCATTTTTGCCAGTAAACATGTTGCCGGAAACGCGTAGTTAAGCCCCTGTAGCCCCAGAAAGAGTCAGCGTAGACAACCCATTGGGCTTTGTGCGAGACAGACGATGCTGTGATGAATTACGTGTTTACGACGCCGGGCAGCGCTCGAGAGGACTGTACGATGTCGAATGCTGACCCCCGCCCCTTTTTACTTCCGTTGGTGGCGCCCTCACCTCTTTTCTTCCGTTCATGCCGTGCCATAGCTCTGCGCAGCGTGACATCGCAGTGTCGCAGTGTGTTTGATATCACTGGTGTTCTGTCGTTGACTGTTCTGTCGTACAAGCAAACTCGTGGTGTCATTTCTTTCGCTGTGGTTCTGAAAAGGGCGACGTTTTAGTGAAGCTCAATGGAGTACACGTTTACTGAGTACACGGACATGCTGCTTGTTTACGGGGAAGCTAGACAAAATGGACGAGCCGCCCGTCGTCTGTATGAAGAACGATATCCGGGTCGTAGGATTCCAGCTCACACCATGTTTGCAAGACTTACTCAGCGAATGCGTGATACTGGTACATGTGCCGTCACAAGACCAAATGCTGGTGTTCCGCGCAGGGTTCGTACTCCCAGTTTTGAAGAAGATGTACTTCAGAGATTTGAGGAGAGTCCGGATACAAGCACAAGGGCAGAAGGTTCCGATATGGACGCTGACAAAATGGCTGTTTGGCGAGTTCTTCATGAGCAACTGTTGTACCCGCACCACCTTCAAAAAGTGCAACACATGGGTCCGGCGGACTATCCTCTTCGCATGAACTTTTCTCGTTGGTACATTCGAAGAGTATTGAAGAACCCCGAGTTAGCGGTTTTATTCAGCGATGAAGCCAAGTTCACTCAAGATGCTATTCTCAATTCGCACAATAGTCATGTTTGGAATGATGTCAATCCGCATGCAACGTGTGTTACAGCTCGCCAGGAACGTTTTTCAGTTAATGTGCGGGCCGGTATTGTTGACGGCGTACTCATGGGGCCATTTTTTCTTCCGCCACGACTTACCGGTGCCGGATACCTCCACTTCCTTCAGAACGAACTACCAGGTCTTCTTGAAGAGGTTCCATTGCATGTCCGACGTGTGATGTGGTACCAACATGACGGGGCACCACCTCATTTTCCCCTGCAAGTGCGAGAGTATTTAAACCAAACATTTCCAAACCGATGGATTGGACGAGCGGGCCCTGTCGCATGGCCGCCAAGGTCACAGGACCTAACCCCGTTAGATTTCTTTCTGTGGGGTTACGTAAAAGGGATTAGGCCTATCTATACTACACCAGTAGAAACGGTAGAAGAGCTTACACAGCGAATCACTGAAGCGTTCGAAATCATAAGGTCGACTCCACACATGCTCCAGCGTATCCGTAAAAGCATGATTCGCCGTTGCCACCTCTGTGTCGCTCAAGGTGTGCGTGTTTTTGAGCCGCTGCTTTAGGCTGTCACGTTGTTAAAACGTATGCAACAATTTCAATGTTGTGAAACAAAGCCGAAGCTGTGATTGATTTCAGAGTGAAATTAAAATCTGTGCCACGATTAAAAAGGTTATTTCTCTACTCGAATGCCCGCACATCCACAACATAACACTCTACAACGGGTTGCCTACGCTGACTCTTTCTGGGGCTACAGGGGCTTAACTACGCGTTTCCGGCAACATGTTTATTGGCAAAAATGGTTGCAAATAATAAGAGCTTTCTACCCTCAAGCGTTGTAACATGAATTTTGATACAACCTGTATAAATTAAAAAAAAAAAGTATTCAAAGAAATATTTTTTTTAATTCTACACTTGTTACCACTTAGGGTCTGGGCTTCTTAAGATGATACCGACTGATTCATAAATTGGGACCAATTAATATTATTTGTTTCAATTGTTTATTTACCTGTTCAAATGTTTGCATAGAGCACAGATATTAGGTCCGTTAAAAGGACACGTGCACATGATTCATGAGCCAGGCCATTGTACTCGCCGCACTTTTGAGTCAGTCTTCATTCCATGTTGAGTATGCATCGTAGGTAAAAAACAATGCAGTGTCAGTCTTCCTGTTCTGAAGTCACTGCCGTATGTGATCTTCTAAAATGAGATGCTTTATTTAAATGGCGGGTGGAAGATTGCCAGAATGCCCAGGTTCTTCTATGAAACATGTGTTTCTCACTTGTGTAAGTAGTATACTATCATTACAACACAAGTCACTATAAAGCATTATTCAAGATTTTGAAAATAGCTCACTTAAATTATATTATGTGAACTAACAAAGGCATATAACTATAACTCATGTATTTTTTGTAAATGGTAGCCTATACAAAAAAATATTTGGCAAACTCTATTACTCTATCCTAATTCTTCTATTGGTGGAGTGTATAATATTTTACTTGGTAAATACTAGCTATTTTGAGGCAAATTATAGACGGTGAAATAGTAAATCACGTATACTTAAACTGTCCTACTAACTAGCAGAAATAACATTCAACGTGTTTCACGAACCTCAAGTATACGTACTTTTAGTCCTAAATCGTCACTTGGATTTAATTGTGACGTAAAAAACGAAATTGTTTCTTCTTTGTAAAACATTACGTATTTCACGTGCTAACAAAGGTTTCCTATCACAGTGCATATAAAAATATATAGGCTACATATTAGGAAGTTTCAAGGCATCCGTTGAAAATTGTTGAATATAACAAACACTTTAGTTTAATATAACCAAAGTTTTTATCAACAATTCGATTTCTTTTACTGCTGTGCAAATGAAAATAAGTTATTATGTGTAAGTATATATACATATAACTTATATATGTATATGAAATTATAAAAAACATTTAAAAACATATGTACCTATACATATATAATGTGCATCAATACTATATTCATATAATTTTAGCCGCAAGAAATTAAGCAGTCACAAAAGAAGAAAATAATATAAAAATTCAAAAGGACCTAGGCTAACCAAAAATATATATATATATTATGAAAAAATACTCTAAGACATAGAAACTTATATTTTATACGTAAAAAAATTCGCAATTTTTAATAAAATATAAACTTCAAAATATAAGCATATTTAAAAAATAAATAGCTACAAAGATTTTCAAAAGGACATAAGCACAAAATTCAAAATATCAAAAAATGATTCCCAGTGACCACACTTAGATTCCCAAAAAGGGAAAACATTTTCACAGTTTTTCGCTAAGACCTAAATCTTCTTATAGGCCTATATAGCCTAAGCCTTTTTGGTAATTATAAGCATAGTTGATTGTAAGGCGCCTAAAGCACCGTTAAAAAATGATGAATATCACAAACACTTAAATCATTGCTATTAACCAATAATTTTAGCAGCAAGAAATAAGTGACCACAAAAAAATATATAATATAAACATTCATAAGAGCATAACTACAAAAAAAGAAAATCTGCTAAAAAAAACTTTCGGGCATACAAACATATAGTAAAAACATAAAAGACAAAATAACCATTTTTTTATAAAACTATACACTTACTTCAAAGTAACAAGCATATTTAAATTATGAGAAAAGATTTTCGAAAGGGCATAAGTACAAAATAAAAATTATCAAAATATTCCCAGTGAAGCATACTTACAATTCCAAATAAAAAGGAAAAAATTTACCGTGGTCCTTTAAGACCTAAACCCTCTTAGATATAAGAGTTTTTTTTTTTTTTGGAAATAAAATATATTTTGTTGTAAGGCCCCTGAGGCGGTGTTGAAAAATAATAAATATATAGCAAATATTTCAATCAAATAACAAAGGTTTGTAACTATATGTGGGATTAATATAAACGCGTGCATAAAATTAATTATTAAATTTAGTTAAATAATATATATAAATTTTAATTATTAATAAAAATCAATAAAACACTGAATTTAAATAATAATGTAATAATTTATAGTTTGTAATCCAAATAAATAATACTTACGGAAACATATAAATACCATTAAGTATATGAATAGGTACCTACACTTGAAAATACATTTGAAAATATTTATAAACACGAATTCTATCACTGATATTTACAATAAATAATTCTTTTTAATTATATGGACCAGTATTCATTATCATTTACTAACGTAAGTACATAATTAAAAAGCACTTTTTTTTTATTTGTATGTAGCCTCTTCATCTAATCAATTATTCGTTGCTTGATGCGCGCGCATTGTGAAAATTCACTCTCGTCATTTTTACATAACGCGCCCAAAGAAGTATAACTTCAAAAATAATTTTACAAAATTTGAATTTAATATTGATATCCTTACGTAACTGTAGTTAGCTGTAAGGTGCCTAAGTCACCCGTTATAATTATACAAATCAACTAACACACAGAATCATACATTAAAGAGACTTAACTACCGATGATGTGCAGGAAAAGGCTTAGGCTCTACCCAACCGCAAGTTGTAGTCAGCTTGGCAGTAATGCTAGGAGGTACAGCTTAGCAAAGAGCAATAACAATTATATAGCGTACAGCGTTGGACTCGGGAGCAATGCTAGGAGGTACAGCTTAGCAAAGAGCAATAACAATTATATAGCGTACAGCGTTGGACTCGGGAGCAATGCTAGGAGGTACAGCTTAGCAAAGAGCAATAACAATTAAGTATATAGCGTACAGCGTTGGACTCGGCAACAATGCTAAGAGGTACAGCTTAGCAAAGAGCAATAACAATTATATAGCGTACAGCGTTGGACTCGGGAGCAATGCTAGGAGGTACAGCTTAGCAAAGAGCAATAACAATTAAGTATATAGCGTACAGCGTTGGACTCGGCAACAATGCTAAGAGGTACAGCTTAGCAAAGAGCAATAACAATTATATAGCGTACAGCGTTGGACTCGGGAGCAATGCTAGGAGGTACAGCTTAGCAAAGAGCAATAACAATTAAGTATATAGCGTACAGCGTTGGACTCGGCAACAATGCTAAGAGGTACAGCTTAGCAAAGAGCAATAACAATTATATAGCGTACAGCGTTGGACTCGGGAGCAATGCTAGGAGGTACAGCTTAGCAAAGAGCAATAACAATTAAGTATATAGCGTACAGCGTTGGACTCGGCAACAATGCTAAGAGGTACAGCTTAGCAAAGAGCAATAACAATTATATAGCGTACAGCGTTGGACTCGGGAGCAATGCTAGGAGGTACAGCTTAGCAAAGAGCAATAACAATTAAGTATATAGCGTACAGCGTTGGACTCGGCAACAATGCTAAGAGGTACAGCTTAGCAAAGAGCAATAACAATTATATAGCGTACAGCGTTGGACTCGGGAGCAATGCTAGGAGGTACAGCTTAGCAAAGAGCAATAACAATTATATAGCGTACAGCGTTGGACTCGGGAGCAATGCTAGGAGGTACAGCTTAGCAAAGAGCAATAACAATTAAGTATATAGCGTACAGCGTTGGACTCGGCAACAATGCTAGGAGGTACAGCTTAGCAAAGAGCAATAACAATTATATAGCGTCCAGCGTTGGACTCGGGAGCAATGCTAGGAGGTACAGCTTAGCAAAGAGCAATAACAATTATATAGCGTACAGCGTTGGACTCGGCAACAATGCTAAGAGGTACAGCTTAGCAAAGAGCAATAACAATTATATAGCGTCCAGCGTTGGACTCGGGAGCAATGCTAGGAGGTACAGCTTGGCAAAGAGCAATAACAATTATATAGCGTACAGCGTTGGACTCGGCAACAATGCTAAGAGGTACAGCTTAGCAAAGAGCAATAACAATTATATAGCGTACAGCGTTGGACTCGGGAGCAATGCTAGGAGGTACAGCTTAGCAAAGAGCAATAACAATTAAGTATATAGCGTACAGCGTTGGACTCGGCAACAATGCTAAGAGGTACAGCTTAGCAAAGAGCAATAACAATTATATAGCGTACAGCGTTGGACTCGGGAGCAATGCTAGGAGGTACAGCTTAGCAAAGAGCAATAACAATTATATAGCGTACAGCGTTGGACTCGGCAACAATGCTAGGAGGTACAGCTTAGCAAAGAGCAATAACAATTATATAGCGTACAGCGTTGGACTCGGGAGCAATGCTAGGAGGTACAGCTTAGCAAAGAGCAATAACAATTAAGTATATAGCGTACAGCCTTGGACTCGGCAACAATGCTAGGAGGTACAGCTTGGCAAAGAGCAATAACAATTATATAGCGTACAGCGTTGCACTCGGCAACAATGCTAGGAGGTACAGCTTAGCAAAGAGCAATAACAATTATATAGCATACAGCGTTGGACTCGGGAGCAATGCTAGAAGGTACAGCTTAGCTAAGAGCAATAACAATTATATAGCGTACAGCGTTGGACTCGGGAGCAATGCTAGGAGGTACAGCTTAGCAAAGAGCAATAACAATTAAGTATATAGTGTACAGCGTTGGACTCGGCAAAAATGCTAGGAGGTACAGCTTAGCAAAGAGCAATAACAATTATATAGCGTACAGCGTTGGACTCGGGAGCAATGCTAGGAGGTACAGCTTAGCAAAGAGAAATAACAAATATATAGCGTACAGCGTTGGACTCGGGAGCAATGCTAGGAGGTACAGCTTAGCAAAGAGCAATAACAATTATATAGCGTACAGCGTTGGACTCGGGAGCAATGCTAGGAGGTACAGCTTAGCAAAGAGCAATAACAATTATATAGCGTACAGCGTTGGACTCGGGAGCAATGCTAGGAGGTACAGCTTAGCAAAGAGAAATAACAAATATATAGCGTACAGCGTTGGACTCGGGAGCAATGCTAGAAGGTACAGCTTAGCAAAGAGCAATAACAATTAAGTATATAGCGTACAGCGTTGGACTCGGCAACAATGCTAGGAGGTACAGCTTAGCAAAGAGCAATAACAATTATATAGCGTACAGCGTTGGACTCCAGAGCAATGCTAGGAGGTACAGCTTAGCAAAGAACAATAACAATTATATAGCGTACAGGGTTAGACTCGGGAGCAATGCTAGGAGGTACAGCTTAGCAAAGAGCAATAACAATTATATAGCGTACAGCGTTGGACTCGGGAGCAATGCTAGGAGGTACAGCTTAGCAAAGAGAAATAACAAATATATAGCGTACAGCGTTGGACTCGGGAGCAATGCTAGGAGGTACAGCTTAGCAAAGAGAAATAACAAATATATAGCGTACAGCGTTGGACTCGGGAGCAATGCTAGGAGGTACAGCTTAGCAAAGAGCAATAACAATTATATAGCGTACAGCGTTGGACTCGGGAGCAATGCTAGGAGGTACAGCTTAGCAAAGAGCAATAACAATTATATAGCGTACAGCGTTGGACTCGGCAACAATGCTAAGAGGTACAGCTTAGCAAAGAGCAATAACAATTATATAGCGTACAGCGTTGGACTCGGGAGCAATGCTAGGAGGTACAGCTTAGCAAAGAGCAATAACAATTATATAGCGTACAGCGTTGGACTCGGGAGCAATGCTAGGAGGTACAGCTTAGCAAAGAGAAATAACAAATATATAGCGTACAGCGTTGGACTCGGGAGCAATGCTAGGAGGTACAGCTTAGCAAAGAGAAATAACAAATATATAGCGTACAGCATTGGACTCGGGAGCAATGCTAGGAGGTACAGCTTAGCAAAGAGCAATAACAATTATATAGCGTACAGCGTTGGACTCGGGAGCAATGCTAGGAGGTACAGCTTAGCAAAGTGCAATAACAATTATATAGCGTACAGCGTTGGACTCGGGAGCAATGCTAGGAGGTACAGCTTAGCAAAGAGCAATAACAATTAAGTATATAGCGTACAGCGTTGGACTCGGCAACAATGCTAGGAGGTACAGCTGAGCAAAGAGCAATAACAATTATATAGCGTACAGCGTTGGACTCCAGAGCAATGCTAGGAGGTACAGCTTAGCAAAGAACAATAACAATTATATAGCGTACAGGGTTAGACTCGGGAGCAATGCTAGGAGGTACAGCTTAGCAAAGAGCAATAACAATTAAGTATATAGCGTACAGCGTTAGACTCGGCAACAATGCTAGGAAGTACAGCTTAGCAAAGAGCAATAACAATTATATAGAGTACAGAGTTGGACTCGGGAGCAATGCTAGGAGGTACAGCTTAGCAAAGAGCAATAACAATTAAGTATATAGCGTACAGCGTTGGACTCGGCAACAATGCTAGGAGGTACAGCTTAGCAAAGAGCAATAACAATTATATAGCGTACAGTGTTGGACTCGGGAGCAATGCTAGGAGGTACAGCTTAGCAAAGAGCAATAACAATTATATAGCGTACAGCATTGGACTCGGGAGTAATGCTTGGAGGTACAGCTTAGCAAAGAGCAATAACAATTATATAGCGTCCAGCGTTGGACTCGGGAGCAATGCTACGAGGTACAGCTTAGCTAAGAGCAATAACAATTATATAGCGTACAGCGTTGGACTCGGGAGCAATGCTAGGAGGTACAGCTTAGCAAAGAGCAATAACAATTATATAGCGTACAGCGTTGGACTCGGCAGCAATGCAAGGAGGTACAGCTTAGCAAAGAGCAATAACAAATATATAGCGTACAGCGTTGGACTCGGGAGCAATGCTAGGAGGTACAGCTTAGCAAAGAGCAATAACAATTATATAGCGTACAGCGTTAGACTCGGGAGCAATGCTAGGAGGTACAGCTTAGCAAAGAGCAATAACAATTATATAGCGTACAGCGTTGGACTCGGGAGCAATGCCAGGAGGTACAGCATAGCAAAGAGCAATAACAATTATATAGCGTACAGCGTTGGACTCGGCAACAATGCTAGGAGGTACAGCTTAGCAAAGAGCAATAACAATTAAGTATATAGCGTACAGCGTTGGACTCGGCAACAATGCTAGGAGGTACAGCTTAGCAAAGAGCAATAACAATTATATAGCGTACAGCGTTGGACTCGGGAGCAATGCTAGGAGGTACAGCTTAGCAAAGAGCAATAACAATTATATAGCGTACAGCGTTGGACTCGGCAGCAATTCTAGGAGGTACAGCTTAGCAAAGAGCAATAACAATTATATAGCGTACAGCGTTGGACTCGGGAGCAATGCTAGGAGGTACAGCTTAGCAAAGAGCAATAACAATTATATAGCGTACAGCGTTGGACTCGGGAGCAATGCTAGGAAGTACAGCTTAGCAAAGAGAAATAACAAATATATAGCGTACAGCGTTGGACTCGGGAGCAATGCTAGGAGGTACAGCTTAGCAAAGAGCAATAACAATTATATAGCGTACAGCGTTGGACTCGGGAGCAATGCTAGGAGGTACAGCTTAGCAAAGAGCAATAACAATTAAGTATATAGCGTACAGCGTTGGACTCGGCAACAATGCTAGGAGGTACAGCTTAGCAAAGAGCAATAACAATTATATAGCGTACAGCGTTGGACTCCAGAGCAATGCTAGGAGGTACAGCTTAGCAAAGAACAATAACAATTATATAGCGTACAGGGTTAGACTCGGGAGCAATGCTAGGAGGTACAGCTTAGCAAAGAGCAATAACAATTAAGTATATAGCGTACAGCGTTGGACTCGGCAACAATGCTAGGAAGTACAGCTTAGCAAAGAGCAATAACAATTATATAGAGTACAGAGTTGGACTCGGGAGCAATGCTAGGAGGTACAGCTTAGCTAAGAGCAATAACAATTATATAGCGTACAGCGTTGGACTCGGGAGCAATGCTAGGAGGTACAGCTTAGCAAAGAGCAATAACAATTATATAGCGTACAGCGTTGGACTCGGCAGCAATGCAAGGAGGTACAGCTTAGCAAAGAGCAATAACAAATATATAGCGTACAGCGTTGGACTCGGGAGCAATGCTTGGAGGTACAGCTTAGCAAAGAGCAATAACAATTATATAGCGTACAGCGTTGGACTCGGGAGCAATGCTACGAGGTACAGCTTAGCTAAGAGCAATAACAATTATATAGCGTACAGCGTTGGACTCGGGAGCAATGCTAGGAGGTACAGCTTAGCAAAGAGCAATAACAATTATATAGCGTACAGTGTTTGACTCGGCAGCAATGCAAGGAGGTACAGCTTAGCAAAGAGCAATAACAAATATATAGCGTACAGCGATGGACTCGGGAGCAATGCTAGGAGGTACAGCTTAGCAAAGAGCAATAACAATTATATAGCGTACAGCGTTAGACTCGGGAGCAATGCTAGGAGGTACAGCTTAGCAAAGAGCAATAACAATTATATAGCGTACAGCGTTGGACTCGGGAGCAATGCCAGGAGGTACAGCATAGCAAAGAGCAATAACAATTATATAGCGTACAGCGTTGGACTCGGCAACAATGCTAGGAGGTACAGCTTAGCAAAGAGCAATAACAATTAAGTATATAGCGTACAGCGTTGGACTCGGCAACAATGCTAGGAGGTACAGCTTAGCAAAGAGCAATAACAATTATATAGCGTACAGCGTTGGACTCGGGAGCAATGCTAGGAGGTACAGCTTAGCAAAGAGCAATAACAATTATATAGCGTACAGCGTTGGACTCGGCAGCAATTCTAGGAGGTACAGCTTAGCAAAGAGCAATAACAATTATATAGCGTACAGCGTTGGACTCGGGAGCAATGCTACGAGGTACAGCTTAGCTAAGAGCAATAACAATTATATAACGTACAGCGTTCGACTCGGGAGCAATGCTAGGAGGTACAGCTTAGCAAAGAGCAATAACAATTATATAGCTTACAGCGTTGGACTCGGGAGCAATGCTAGGAGGTACAGCTTAGCAAAGAACAATAACAATTAAGTATATAGCGTACAGCGTTGGACTCGGCAACAATGCTAGGAGGTACAGCTTAGCAAAGAGCAATAACAATTATATAGCGTACAGCGTTGGACTCGGGAGCAATGCTAGGAGGTACAGCTTAGCAAAGAGCAATAACAATTAAGTATATAGCGTACAGCGTTGGACTCGGGAGCAATGCTAGGAGGTACAGCTTAGCAAAGAGTAATAACAATTAAGTATATAGCGTACAGCGTTGGACTCGGCAACAATGCTAGGAGGTACAGCTTAGCAAAGAGCAATAACAATTATATAGCGTACAGCTTTGGACTCGGGAGCAATGCTAGGAGGTACAGCTTAGCAAAGAGCAATAACAATTATATAGCGTACAGCGTTGGACTCGGGAGCAATGCTAGGAGGTACAGCTTAGCAAAGAGCAATAACAATTATATAGCGTACAGCGTTGGACTCGGGAGCAATGCTAGAAGGTACAGCTTAGCAAAGAGCAATAACAATTATATAGCGTACAGCGTTGGACTCGGGAGCAATGCTAGGAGGTACAGCTTAGCTAAGAGCAATAACAATTATATAGCGTACAGCGTTGGACTCGGGAGCAATGCTAGGAGGTACAGCTTAGCAAAGAGCAATAACAATTATATAGCGTACAGCGTTGGACTCGGCAGCAATGCAAGGAGGTACAGCTTAGCAAAGAGCAATAACAAATATATAGCGTACAGCGTTGGACTCGGGAGCAATGCTAGGAGGTACAGCTTAGCAAAGAGCAATAACAATTATATAGCGTACAGCGTTAGACTCGGGAGCAATGCTAGGAGGTACAGCTTAGCAAAGAGCAATAACAATTATATAGCGTACAGCGTTGGACTCGGGAGCAATGCCAGGAGGTACAGCATAGCAAAGAGCAATAACAATTATATAGCGTACAGCGTTGGACTCGGCAACAATGCTAGGAGGTACAGCTTAGCAAAGAGCAATAACAATTAAGTATATAGCGTACAGCGTTGGACTCGGCAACAATGCTAGGAGGTACAGCTTAGCAAAGAGCAATAACAATTATATAGCGTACAGCGTTGGACTCGGGAGCAATGCTAGGAGGTACAGCTTAGCAAAGAGCAATAACAATTATATAGCGTACAGCGTTGGACTCGGCAGCAATTCTAGGAGGTACAGCTTAGCAAAGAGCAATAACAATTATATAGCGTACAGCGTTGGACTCGGGAGCAATGCTACGAGGTACAGCTTAGCTAAGAGCAATAACAATTATATAACGTACAGCGTTCGACTCGGGAGCAATGCTAGGAGGTACAGCTTAGCAAAGAGCAATAACAATTATATAGCGTACAGCGTTGGACTCGGCAGCAATTCTAGGAGGTACAGCTTAGCAAAGAGCAATAACAATTATATAGCGTACAGCGTTGGACTCGGGAGCAATGCTACGAGGTACAGCTTAGCTAAGAGCAATAACAATTATATAGCGTACAGCGTTGGACTCGGGAGCAATGCTAGGAGGTACAGCTTAGCAAAGAGCAATAACAATTAAGTATATAGCGTACAGCGTTGGACTCGGGAGCAATGCTAGGAGGTACAGCTTAGCAAAGAGCAATAACAATTAAGTATATAGCGTACAGCATTGGACTCGGCAACAATGCTAGGAGGTACAGCTTAGCAAAGAGCAATAACAATTATATAGCGTACAGCTTTGGACTCGGGAGCAATGCTAGGAGGTACAGCTTAGCAAAGAGCAATAACAATTATATAGCGTACAGCGTTGGACTCGGGAGCAATGCTAGGAGGTACAGCTTAGCAAAGAGCAATAACAATTATATAGCGTACAGCGTTGGACTCGGGAGCAATGCTAGGAGGTACAGCTTAGCAAAGAGCAATAACAATTATATAGCGTACAGCGTTGGACTCGGGAGCAATGCTAGAAGGTACAGCTTAGCAAAGAGCAATAACAATTATATAGCGTACAGCGTTGGACTCGGGAGCAATGCTAGGAGGTACAGCTTAGCAAAGAGCAATAACAATTAAGTATATAGCGTACAGCGTTGGACTCGGCAACAATGCTAGGAGGTACAGCTTAGCAAAGAGCAATAACAATTATATAGCGTACAGCGTTGGACTCGGGAGCAATGCTAGGAGGTACAGCTTAGCAAAGAGCAATAACAATTAAGTATATAGCGTACAGTGTTGGACTCGGCAACAATGCTAGGAGGTACAGCTTAGCAAAGAGCAATAACAATTATATAGCGTACAGCGTTGGACTCGGGAGCAATGCTAGGAGGTACAGCTTTGCAAAGAGCAATAACAATTATATAGGGTACAGTGTTGGACTCGGCAACAATGCTAGGAGGTACAGCTTAGCAAAGAGCAATAACAATTATATAGCGTACAGCGTTGGACTTGGGAGCAATGCTAGGAGGTACAGCTTTGCAAAGAGCAATAACAATTATATAGGGTACAGTGTTGGACTCGGCAGCAATGCTAGGAGGTACATCTTAGCAAAGAGCAATAACAATTATATAGCGTACAGCGTTGGACTCGGCAGCAATGCTAGGAGGTACAGCTTAGCAAATAGCAATAACAATTATATAGCGTACAGCGTTGGACTCGGCAGCAATGCAAGGAGGTACAGCTTAGCAAAGAGCAATAACAATTATATAGCGTACAGCGTTGGACTCGGCAGCAATGCTAGGAGGTACAGCTTAGCAAAGAGCAATAACAATTATATAGCGTACAGCGTTGGACTCGGCAGCAATGCTAGGAGGTACAGCTTAGCAAAGAGCAATAACATTTATATAGCGTACAGCGTTGGACTCGGCAGCAATGCTAGGAGGTACAGCTTAGCAAAGAGCAATAACAATTATATACCGTACAGCGTTGGACTCGGCAGCAATGCTAGGAGGTACAGCTTAGCAAAGAGCAATAACAATTATATACCGTACAGGGTTACGCGATCATTAAGTGTGTGTTGAGCGTAGCTAGATATAGGATGCCTGCCGAGAAGGAAATCCAACATATTTTTAATAATTCACATATTTTGACGAATTAAATACGTAAAGAAATTAAAACTTTATTTTTATGAGTCATCTGTGCTATTTATTTACACTTATAATAAAACTGTTCGCGGCAAAAGTCTATGTACTTACTGGAACTGTTGCAAATAGCTATTTACATGTTCAGAACTCAAAATATAGTTTATAAAGTTTTGTCTGTTTGTTTGTTTGTTCGAGCACAATCGTAAACACCTACAGGTATTTGGATTTTGTTTGTTAGAAAGGTATTTGACTATGTTGAAAAATAGGCTATATATGTATATATACACACAGAAATACACCCTTAATGGGCTGAAAAAAGGGTAAATATGGGTTTATGATAGTTGAATAAGTAGCCTATATCTCTAAAACTACGAAAGCATTAAAAGGTTATTGATAGCAATAATTAACTTGGGAAAAATAAACCAGAATTTTTATATTTTAATAAACTCAACCACAAAGGGATTGAAATGTGGTATGCCAGTTTTTAATATTTTTAATTATATTTTAGAATTTAGTTAATTGTCATAAATTATTTTGGGTACTAATATTATACATACGAAAATTACTAACAATTTTTATGATAAGTATGCGAAATTGAACCTATAGGCCTAAAGTTTAAAATAAAGGGTAAAAATGTTTAAATAATAATTATATCTCTAGATTTAATCAAGAGTTATAAATGATATCGGGTAACAATTAAAAAAATACGAAAACTACCAACAAAATTTTTATTATCTGCGAAGTTTAACCCCTAAGAGGTGTATTAGTGATATGTTAATCTATTTTTACGATCTCCGAATCTAATTAAGTGAAATAAATGATCTTGGGTACCAATAATAGGTAAACATATAAATCAAAACCTCACAATTTTTATAATTTGTGAAATTCAACCCCTAAGTAATGTATATGGGGTAAGTTTGTTTTAAAGATTTATAATTTTATCTAAGAATTTAATTAAACATAGAAAAAAATATCGGGTGAATATACAAAAACTACCGAACAAAATTTTTAAATTTCACTGAAGTCAATACCTAAGGGGTGAAAAGGGGCTTAGTATGTTTTAAAGATCAATAATTAAGTCTCCGAATTTAATTTAGCTTAATAAATGGTTTTTGGTACCAATACTAGACGTAGCTACGAAAACTACCAATCAAAGTTTTAATTCTGCGAAATTCAACTCCTAAGGAGTGTAAAAAGTGTCCGTATGTTTTTAAGATTATAATTAAACCACCGAGTTTAGTTGTGTTAAATGATTTGGTGTACCTACCAATAATAAACAAAAGAAAACTACCAACCACAAATTTTATATTTTTTTCGAAATTCAACTTGCAATGGTGAAAAAAGTGAATGAATGTTTTAACGAATAATAATTATTTCACCGAATTTAATTAAGCATAATAAATTATATTGGGTAGCTACCAATAAAATAATCAACATAGGAAAACTATAAACCAAAATTTTTACATTGTGCTAAATGCAACCCATCAGAGGTGAAAAAGGTAGGTATTGTTTTAAGAAGAAGAATTATATCTCCGTATCACAGCAACTAATTGAGACGAAAATTAAATAAAAAACTATAAACTAAAAAATTATTATTTAATAATTTACATAATTACACACCTAAAGGATATAATGGGTTTTAAGTTTTGTTTAAATTAAAAGTCCATAATTTCGAATCTACTAGGTCTAAAGGTGAGAGATCATTAATGAACAACAAAAATAAGTCCATAGATAGGTACGACCTTTTTTTTTCAGTTTTCTAAATTTCGTCTTTTAAGGAAATGAAAAGTAGGTAGTAAGTTTAGTTTAATCCTAAAAAAATTCATAAGTTACATAGCAAATGAAGCTATTACGTAGAGTAATTTTACCATTTTTCGATATTCAACCCCATAGCATATAAACGGGAGCAAGTAAATTTTTATTAAATAAATCAGACATCCGAGGGGGAAATAATGAAGTTAAGAAACTGAGAAATAATAACGTACAAAATTATGATTTTCTATCTTGTTCCAATACATATCTACCAATTTTTCTATATTCGACCGCAAAACTGGTGAAAAAGCGATGAATTTTTTATTATTAAAGTCTAATCTCTGAAGCTAATCAAGCCTGATGTAGTTATTTATGTGGTGTGATTTATAAACATGCAAAAAAACCACTAACTCAGATTTACAACTTGGTGAAGTTTTATTGTTTAAAAATTGAACCTTTTAAAATATGGTTTTGACATTCAAATAAAGTATGTTATAATTAAATCCAACTTAATTTAACGTAATTGGTAATGATAGATATACCTTAAGCTACCTTCTCTTACTCAACATTCTCCGAAGTATTACCTCCAAGTTGTAACAAAGGTTAATATTATTATTTTAAATATAAATCTATTTGAAATCCATTCAATCAGCATTGCAAGATACTTATATTTTAACTAAATTAAATACAAGATTGTTATAATTGTTTTAAAGTTCACATTTGCGGTTAAAAGGAAAAAAAGTATTATTTTGGTTGTTTTTTTTGTAGGATACTGCCATATTTTCTTAGTTCTGAATTTTTACATTGGCATTCATTTGAGAAAAGAGGAAAAATTTAAAAAAAGTGGGTATTTAAAAAAAAAACAATTTTGAGCAAACTAAGAATTTACTAATAGGCTATCTATGTTGGATAATAAATTCGATATCTGTATTTTACCATTCAACTGTATTAAATGGCCTTAAAAATTGGGAGGTAGGCCTACTTGTATTAATGTGAAATTATTCACTTATTCTGAGCATAGCTTTAACCACAGTAAATGAGAGTGTTAGTGTTAAGGATGATATTCTTAGTTAAGATGAAATTGTGCATTTTTACGTATTTTTTAATTGTGTACCTCATGAAATTAAAAATAACTATGTGTGATTTTATGAAGGTAAAATAAATCCTCGAACACTTTAAAATATGAGTTATAAAATATGATACTTAATCTATGCCAAAATTTAAAACGGCCTACGAAAAAATATCATAGTTAAACTTTTTTATAAAATAAATTTTGACAATTTATTCTTTCTCTTTAATTAGTAAAAATGTTTGGATTTAATCTCATACTTTTTATTCAATGGTAAGATTTCACCAATATTCTGAAATTACACAAGCAAAGCCGCGTGTTATTAGCTAGTTACAAATAAAACCTTATTTTTTATTTTTTATTATTCCATAATTTAATAGAGCAGTAGTTGATAAAATAAGATTTTTTTTTCAAATCATGCCTCAAATTTGTGATAACTTCTTTTTATTATATTAACTGTGCTAGAATTAATACAAACAGTAGGCTAGGCTAGACTATTAGGCCTACCAACAATTTTTTTAAGAATACTTAAGTATGTTAATGCCATATGCCATAGCTTTAATACTATTTATGTTTCAAAATAAATATAGAAAACTTGTCATTTAAATAATTATATTTGCTTTGATTTATTTGAAACAAACAGTAGACTTATAGGGCAAAGGAAAAACATTTTAAAACTACTTGTAATAAGTGTGTTAGTATTGGTATTGCATGATGGACCGAGGCAATAGCTTGTAATCACACGACACACACTGCAGGTGCAGGACACGCACCTTCCATGTGCTGCATGGGCGTGGCTCCCAGCCACGGGTAGTCCGGCTGCTGCATGTCAGCTGCTGTCACACTCCCGCCGCGAGACACACGCGCTCACTGACACGTCTTGTCGCTGCCTGCCCCCTCCCCCTGCTCCAGCGGGGCCCGCCCCTCCCCGCCCCCGCGAGGAGGCCCCGCCCACGCCCCGCCCACGCCCCGCCCACCGCGCCGGGCGACAAGCGCACAACCGCCACCGTCCTTCCAGCACACCACCAGCGCACGGTCAGCTCTACGACCACTCCCCCTGCGCTGCTCTGAACCCCCTGGCCAATACCTACTCTCCCATTGGCTAGCTACCTGCCGGGACCCTTCCCTGTCTTGCAGCAACGTTTTAAAATGCTACTGTTTAGCCAGCAATTTGCTCCTTTATCGTTTATTAAACATTTCGCGAAATTAATTTTTGTGAGTTTAGCAGAACACATAATGATGTAAATTTTTACTTTTACTAAGTGTCATTTTATAGTTTTTATCACTTTTTGACGTGACGTCTAATAAATCGATGAACGCCGGCTGCACGTACGAAAAAGTATCCCGTTACGCACATTGTCCCGTTACGGTGTGTCCCTTTACGCTCATTGTACGCTTGCGCCGCATCTATCTCTCTACCACTCGATTGGAACAACCATCAATTTGACTTTTTCGAGGCACATTAAACTTGAAACACTCCCATTCGTTTCCTACTTTCCCTATCATCGTCCTATCCATAACAGAATAACACATATTGGAAGAAGTTAATTAGCAAACATGTATAAAAGTTATAGTTAAAATAAATTTTTTCGTTAAAGTGATAAACATATTTGAATTAATGAGTGCAAATAAAAGTAAATTTATCAATTAAATTGTAGATTTAATTTCACTCCTTCTTTTTATCCATACAAAATAGTGATAATTCAATAAAAATGATTCAATTTTATTCATAAAAGTATGCAATCATTTCACCAATGTTTTGTCATGACGACACAAACTATCGTCCGTAAACCGACTTTACAGACAACCAATTTTCTGTTAAGAGATTTTGATGTGACGTCTAATAAATCGATGAATGCTGGCTGCACGCACGAAAATGTGTTCCGTTACGCAAATTGTCCCGTTTCGCTGTGTCCCGTTACGCTCATTGTACGCTTGCGCCGCATCTATCCATCATCCATCGATTTGACTTTTCAATCATGTTTTCGTCGTTTGAATTATTAATAAGTATTATGTAATTTAACGATCGTCCACCGATTTTCAGCACAATCGGGACGGTTATTTAAAAGTAATGTTGAATTATCAAATACGTTTTTGTACGAACAATGGTGTTTTACAGTTACACATAAAAATTCAAATTACACCCGGGATCTTTTGCACAATGTTTTAAAAAATATTGTAACACATTATAAATATGTTTAGTGTAGGTATTTGGGATGCGTATTTGTTATAAAATCGTATTATGAAAACGAAATAATATTATTCCCCTACGGTGCTGTCATCTATGGTGACGGACGCGACCGAACGAATCGCGCTATCTATATGCTTCCACGGAAACCAGGCACTCGTTAATACATATTTTCCTTTGTTTATCGCGAGGGGCGTTATTATTAATGAATTATAAATAAAATTTCGTGCCCGGGGCCACAATTGCATATCATTTTGAGCTCTGGAAGACATAAAAACGTAAAATATTCTCGACGAAATTTAATCTGTGGTTTTCATTGCTTATTACAACAACAATTTCGGCAATAAAGGTTAATTATTCTTGCATTTTAAAAATCTGATTACTAGTATAATTTCAAGTAATTTATTCTATTATTATTAAAAAAAGTAGCATTTGTTGGCGAGTGCAGTACCTACTAATAGTTTATGTTAGGCTACAATTGACTAAAAAATTATGGTGATTCATATAATTGATGATAGAAATTTGATTACAGTTTATTTATATGAAAACTTGTTCATAATTATATTTAAACTTTATAGCTAACGCCAGTTTTTAAAATTAATTACAAGTCATCTACACGTGAACTGTTTCGTCGACTGTTTATAAAATGAAGTGAACAGTTAATGTGGTTTTCATTGCTTATTACAAAAACAATTTCGGCAATAAAGGTTAATTATTCTTGCATTTTTAAAATATGATTACTAGTATAATTTCAAGTATTTATTCTTTTATTATTAAAATAAAAATTATTCAATTTTATTCATAAAAGTATGCAATCATTTCATCAATGTTTTGTTATGACGTCACGTTAAACTATCGTTCGTAAACCGACTTTACAGACAACCAATTTTTTTCTTCAGCATCTTTTCTTGATCAATTCCGATTACCTACAGTTGGAATATCATTTCTTAAATATTAAAGAGTAGTTGAGATAAACTACTACTTTGCGAAATATCTAATACCATGAAATTGCATTTGCAAATTTGATTGCAAAGCATCTATTTGTAATATAATTAAAACAAATAAGTAGGGCCTATATACCACGCAATGTTTGACGAGGCCTAAAATATAAATTTTTTTAATAATAAGATTGGGTTGGAAAGTATAAAAGGCCTTGCTAATGTTGAAATAAATATAATATTTCATTTATATCTGAATGTTATACACACACTTGGTGTCAGCCAAGGAAACACTACAATATACCTAACAATAACAATAAGATAATATTGTAGCAGTTGGCTACACTGTCGGTCGGTATAGGTAGCGCTCCCATCGTCTTCCTCCCCTTTTCCCCCTCCACCCTATAGTCTCCTTCCCACCTTCCATCCCCACTCCCATCTACTCCCTCCATCCCCGCCGCGATTTTAGCGCGCCTAGTGGCGTAGTTTCATAGGCCTATATAAACTCCAGATTTTGCATGTCTTGCCACTGTCTGCTTGCTCTTCGGAGTGATCGACAGTCCGTCGGGCATTAGGCGATGTTAGGCTTAAACACGGTGAATCTATGCTAGTGGTAATATCGATGGGGTCTTGCTTGCCGTCGCGTCGTTACGTTTCGGAAGGTTATTATGTCCGAATGCGGTCAGATGGTAGTAGGTTCAGTTATGTTACGGTTACCTACCGTATCGCTTCGTTGTTATTTAGTGCAAACTTGAATACTAGATGTTTGAATTTCTCTCTTTTATGGCACTCGCGTCGCGCTCAGTAAGGCTTACTTACATCAAACTCTTGTCGGTAGTATTTGCGCCAGAGTTCGTGTTTCCTTGATTGTAGCTTCATTCACGTCACTGCCCGACGTACTTCCGTGCAGACGTCTTATATATCTCAAGTCAGTAGTAGGTTTAATGATAGAGTTGTAGAATGGGCGTTTGGCCCATTTAAAGTTGTATTGCTCTGAAATCGATATTTATATATATGCTATGTCGTTATTTCCTAAATCACGATAGGTATAAGAATATACTGACGTAAGCTGAAAGAATACGTTGTACCTTATATCATGTTAGTCATGAATAGCCATCTGTTTAATACAGTTCAGAGGTCTTGCGCAAGTAACGTTCGTCCTATTGGATAAAGTTGTGTGTATTTGATTTTTTCTGCACTATTATTTCAGCAGATTATTATCTTATGTTTTATACGAATGTTATGCTCGTAATCTAAACTGCGTATTATGTAAATTATTTGTATCTCATACCCTCTTTATTAGCAGTAAGATTTCACGTGTAAATGCAGTTGATTGCAAATTTATTGGACTATGAAAATATCGGAAATGAATCACGAAAACCACGTTATCATATTGTAAACACTTAAGTAAAAGATTTAAGGCGATTGAAATATACAAATATACAAAAATGTATAATGCAAAGAATTCTATGTTTGTGGCCATGTGCCAAATTGACTCATGAATAATTTATTATGCACGGAATTGTTACTACAGCCCAATTGGTATATTGAGCTAGTGTGTGCAGCTTATTATCATCAGTATTGTTACTATTTATGTCCTTTATCTAAAATTGTACTTTTATATATATATATACCTGTTTCGTCTATAATAAAATGTTATTTTTGGTAATTTTGGATTTACTTCAAAACCTTACTGCGCCTTAAATAAGGGTAATAGAACCCTTTATTTTTCTTCTTGTTACACTCTGTATTGCAGTTAGGGATAGGTAGGGACCATCAACCCTCCCCCCGCTGCAAGGACTGCGCAACTCTGCTTTTTAGGCAGCTCCAAGGTTTTGTTCTTTGTTTTCATGATGGCCGTGAGCGGTGCGACGAGCGGTGTGAGTTGGGTCTACCGACTCCACCGTGAAGATTTGGTGCGGTACTTGGAAGAAAATCAACTCCCTTCCGAGCCTTCCGATACTGTGGCCGCGCTTCGTGCGCGACTTATTCGCTTTATGCGCGAGTTGGCCGAGCCGAGTGGTGACATCACAGCCGAGACTCCTGGGACGCAGACTTCTCCTAGCGTGAGTCCCGTTTCCGATCCCTTTTCCTTAAAATTGTATTTCAGTGTTTTAAAATCCCTTCCGCCATTGGAGGGCTCTGACGTAAAAAGTATTTTAGACTTTTTCCTTAGTGCTGACAGATTAAGTAAATTGAGTTTGGTACCCGTAGGATCTCTGATGAAAGGGTTATTAACTAAGTGTACAGGTACTTATGTTAGCCGTATCACTGAAGCTATAATACAGGGAAAAGATTTCAACACTTTTAAATCTGAAGTCATTCGCTCTGTGTGCCCTCCCCGCGTCATGGACGCATGTCGTCGTGATCTAGTACTTAGGTTTCAAAAAACCTGATGAGTCGGTCCCGCAATTTGTGGATAACGTACTTGCCTATGCAGGCGTGTTTGAACTAGAATATAATGAGGGAGATTTAGTCCAACTCATATTAGGTAATGTGGCGCCACGAGTTATAAGTTTGTCTAGTATGCTCGTGCCTCCTTCAACTTTCGACTCCTTGCGCTCGTGGGCAAGTGAGGTGGAAGCACGCCTTTCTTCCGCAAACAAGTACGACGTTGAGTATGCTGCCAAAGGAGAAGTTACATCTAACACGAACAAAGGACACAGCTCGATCACATTGTCTAAAGAATCCTACAGTAAGCCGGTTATGGATGTTAATAAACATAAAGGGGTAAACTATTACAAAACAAACCAGTACCATGATAGAAATCAGTGGTTATTTGCGACTGGAAGTGGTAGTCGTGAATCTCGCGTTCCGTCAGACAGAGGCAGTTCGCCCTGTGTAAGTTACCCCGCGGCGCGCGTGGCCGATAGTCGTGCGAACGCAGCCCAGCCAGCTCGCCAGGTACAGGATGTGCATGAATTCTGCCACACTCGTTGCGCCAATTGTTGTCAGTTTGGGCATTCAGTGGAAACCTGTGACAAGGTGCGTGTCAGTTTGAATGACCGCAAATGCTTTTCTTGTAAGGCGATTGGACACTATCGTAATAATTGTCCTTTAAACTGGCAGTGACAGGTCGGAAAAGAGGTAGACTCTGTCGTTTTCTAAAAAAATCCTCTGTTAGTAGTTACTTACATTACCTACCGGTACAGATACATAATCATTTTTTTTCCGCCTTGGTTGACACTGGGGCTTCACGCTCAGTTATAAGTGAAAATTTTCTACAAAGGTTAATTACCCTTTTTCCTCATTTATTTCCGCAACATAAATTTACTGCTGACTCTATTAATATTTGTGTCGCAAATGGGCAATGTTTAAAGTCAGACAAAGCTGTGATATTACATTTCAAAATAAAGCATTTTTCGTGGGATTGGAAATTTTCTGTTGTACCCAACATCACACCAGAGTTTATAATTGGTTTAGATTTTTTGGGGAAAACAAGGTGTATCTTGGATTTAGATCAACATGAGCTGCATTTTGGCTTTAACCCTAACGTTAAGGTACCCTTGAGGTTTGAGTCATCAAATAATTTTGTCATGGAATGTCGTGATATTGAGAGCACGGACCACCAGTCTGCCATTAGGTCTATCATTCAGAAGTTTTCCGATGTTATTACGACTAAGATAGGTAACTGTGACATTTTACCTTATAGGTTTTACCTAAAAGACGAAAATCCTGTGCGTAGTAAGCGATATAGTTGTTCACCACCTAAGTTACAGGCAATGCGTGACATTATCAATAAGCTACTTTCAGCCGGTGTCATTTCAAAGTCTACATCAAATTTTAGCACTCCAACCTTTTTAGTCCGAAAGAAAGATGGCATCAGTTGGCGCATGGCGCACAACTATATTCCTTTAAACAAAAAAATTGCCTATGAGGACGTTTACCCGTTACCAACTATCGAGAGCGCCTTGCAACATCTGGGAAAGGCAAAGTTCTACTCAGTCATAGACTTAAACAATAGTTTTCATCAGTGTTATTTAGACCCGGGCTGTCGTAAATATACCGCCTTCTCCACTCCTTTCGGGCACTATGAGTTTAATCGCATTCCCATGGGTGTCAGCTTTGGTAGCCAAGCAATGAGCAGAATTTTGGATCACATTTTAGCAGACGTAAAATATAAATTTGTGTTCAACTACATCGATGACATAATCATATACAGTAATTCTTTTGAGGAACATTTACAACACATCACTGAAGTTCTTACAAGGTTGCGTGCAGCACATCTCACTGTTAATCCTAATAAAGTTGAGTTTGGTCAAACCTCAGTTAAATTTTTAGGGTTTATTATTTCACAGGGTAATTTAATCATGGATCTGACAAAAATTTCTTCTATTGTACAGTTTCCCAGACCGACTAATGTAAAAGGTATACAAATATTTTTAGGGATGATCGGATATTTTTCTCGCTTTATTGAAAATTATTCAGCAATTTGCGCACCCCTAAACCAACTACGTAAAAAGAATGCAGAATTCTGCTGGGGATCAGATCAGGAAAACTCATTTCAAACCTTAAAACAATGTATAACCACTCCGCCCATTCTAATCTTACCAGATTTTAACAAAAGATTTGCCGTACAAGTGGATGCTTCTTCGATAGCATTAGGAGCTGTCATAGGTCATTTGAAGGAAAATAAAATCAGGCCCATAGCATACGCAAGTCGTTCCTTGTCCGACGCAGAAAAAAATCTAGGAATTTACGAAAAGGAAGCCTTAGCATGCTTATTTGCCCTAGAAAAATTTGAAGGTTATCTTGATTCAGCAGAATTTGATCTTTTCACTGATAACCGGGCACTGTCCTGGCTGTTTAACCACCCTCACCAGTTAGGGAAACTAGGTAGGTGGATCCTCAGGCTATCTAGGTTTTGGTTTCAAATTCATCATATTCAAGGAAAGGAAAATGTTATTGCAGATTCCTTATCGCGGATGTTTTGCCCAGGCGAGTTTGAACAAATTACAGATACCCCAGATAATCCGGTCCATAGCGATCAGTTACTTGCCTATAAATTACAGCCGGAATCCTACTTTAATATTAAAGAATGTCAAAAACAAGATCCCTTATGCCAACAGATTTTTAAAGACCTTCAGGATAAGAAAGTTATACCATTTGTATTGGAGCAGGGTTTAATATATTTCACTGGTGTATCCGGAAAAGCTCGTCGAGCTGTGGTCCCAAATTTGTTAAGGCCCATGGTTCTATCATATTTCCATGCTTCAGTGTTTGGCTGTCATCTAGGGATTGACAAAACGTATCGTCGTATCGCCGCTCATTTATACTGGCCAAATTTACAGGAGGAAGTGCGTCAGTTCGTTCGTTGCTGTGAGGATTGCCAAATCTCTAAACCCCCACATAATTCTAAGATAGGATTATATGCAGCTGACCCTCCAGTTGCTCCATGGCAGGTGATCCACATAGACATTTTTGGTCCTCTTACCCGTTCAAAAAAGGGCAATATTTGCATTCTGGTTATTATGGATATTTTTACTAAATTTGTAATCCTTCTACCCCTTAAGAACATGAAAGCAGAAACAATTGTTAAAGCCCTAAATGATCAAGTCTTTAAATTATTTGGTCCTCCATGTGTGGTCGTCTCAGACAATGCCCCTTATTTCCAGTCTGGTTGTTACAAAAATTTCCTGTTTGAGTGGGCTGTCAAGCCTGTGTACAGTTCCCCTTATTTTCCGCAGGGTAATCAGGTTGAACGCATAAATAAAGTTTTAAAGAGTATTCTAATTTCATATTATCGGGGAGATCAGAGTTTGTGGGATTCTGATTTATCTTTCATTAATGTTGGTTTAAACTCCGCCCTTCATTCCTCTACCGGATATCCTCCCAGCACCTTATTCCTAGGGCGTGAACTCCTGCATCGCCTGTTGAATCTATGGGGTCTGCCTCCCATCGATTCCGTCTTGGATGAACGCCAGCTTGAACAGACTTTAGAGTCAGCTACATTTAATTTGAGTAAAGCTAGAGCTCGTTTGGCTAAAGTGTATAACCAAAATCGCACCGCCCCTCGTTTTGAAATCGGCGATTTAGTGTTATGTCGAAATTATCAGTTACCCAAGGCAGCTTCCCAGCTAAATGTTAAATTATTGGCACCCTTCGAAGGGCCATATAGTGTGGATAGGTACCTGGGCGCAAATACATTATTGTTAAAAAGCTGTAAGTTTAAAAAGAAATTCTGCAAAGCCCATGTATCCCAGGTTAAGCTGTTTGTCACTTGAATATTGTTGTGGGCAATTCTTCCTTGCTTCTGATTAGAGTTTTGTTAGGTTTAGTTTATAGGAGTTTATTTCAAGTGTTGTATGTTGTTGTGTTATTTGGGTGTCTGGTGTTTGCGGCTCCCCTTGTCCCTTTTCAGATGACGCGTCATTCCATCTTCCTCAACCTAAGCGCTGTCAGACCGACCTTCGCCTCGTCTGTCTGCTGCCTGCGACTTCTCGGGAGACGTCCCTTCAAGTTCAAAGGATCTTCAGCCCCTCCTGACCAGCGACCTACCTGTTGAGATCTTGCTTCTGTCTTCTGGAGCTCCGTCGGATACTGCTGCGTCTGCTCTACTGGGTGCCAGTGTTTGATGCAGTAGCGTGATGGTGGCCCACCGGACATCTCCGCCTCTGCTCACGCCAGCTCCGTGGAAGTGGTTCGTGCTGGAATCCTGTCGTCGAGCTGTCCAAGACAGTCATGACTACGAGCCCTGGAGGGGTGCATGCTATAACTATCAGTTTCTTCGTCAGACTTTTGCTACTGGTCATTGTGGATTTCATCGAATTCTAAAGGTCACCATGTTTATGAGCACTGAAACATTGTCCTACTGAGATTCGTCTTACGTCAATTGATGTGTTTGCAAGGTCGTTGTCAGATCTCCAGGCAAAGGTCAGTCAGGGAGGGGGGATTGTAGCAGTTGGCTACACTGTCGGTCGGTATAGGTAGCGCTCCCATCGTCTTCCTCCCCTTTTCCCCCTCCACCCTATAGTCTCCTTCCCTCCCTCCATCCCCACTCCCATCTACTCCCTCCATCCCCGCCGCGATTTTAGCGCGCCTAGTGGCGTAGTTTCATAGGCCTATATAAACTCCAGATTTTGCATGTCTTGCCACTGTCTGCTTGCTCTTCGGAGTGATCGACAGTCCGTCGGGCATTAGGCGATGTTAGGCTTAAACACGGTGAATCTATGCTAGTGGTAATATCGATGGGGTCTTGCTCGCCGTCGCGTCGTTACGTTTCGGAAGGTTATTATGTCCGAATGCGGTCAGATGGTAGTAGGTTCAGTTATGTTACGGTTACCTACCGTATCGCTTCGTTGTTATTTAGTGCAAACTTGAATACTAGATGTTTGAATTTCTCTCTTTTATGGCACTCGCGTCGCGCTCAGTAAGGCTTACTTACATCAAACTCTTGTCGGTAGTATTTGCGCCAGAGTTCGTGTTTCCTTGATTGTAGCTTCATTCACGTCACTGCCCGACGTACTTCCGTGCAGACGTCTTATATATCTCAAGTCAGTAGTAGGTTTAATGATAGAGTTGTAGAATGGGCGTTTGGCCCATTTAAAGTTGTATTGCTCTGAAATCGATATTTATATATATGCTATGTCGTTATTTCCTAAATCACGATAGGTATAAGAATATACTGACGTAAGCTGAAAGAATACGTTGTACCTTATATCATGTTAGTCATGAATAGCCATCTGTTTAATACAGTTCAGAGGTCTTGCGCAAGTAACGTTCGTCCTATTGGATAAAGTTGTGTGTATTTGATTTTTTCTGCACTATTATTTCAGCAGATTATTATCTTATGTTTTATACGAATGTTATGCTCGTAATCTAAACTGCGTATTATGTAAATTATTTGTATCTCATACCCTCTTTATTAGCAGTAAGATTTCACGTGTAAATGCAGTTGATTGCAATTTTATTGGACTATGAAAATATCGGAAATGAATCACGAAAACCACGTTATCATATTGTAAACACTTAAGTAAAAGATTTAAGGCGATTGAAATATACAAATATACAAAAATGTATAATGCAAAGAATTCTATGTTTGTGGCCATGTGCCAAATTGACTCATGAATAATTTATTATGCACGGAATTGTTACTACAGCCCAATTGGTTATTGAGCTAGTGTGTGCAGCTTATTATCATCAGTATTGTTAATATTTATGTCCTTTATCTAAAATTGTACTTTTATATATATATACCTGTTTCGTCTATAATAAAATGTTATTTTTGGTAATTTTGGATTTACTTCAAAACCTTACTGCGCCTTAAATAAGGGTAATAGAACCCTTTATTTTTCTTCTTGTTACACTCTGTATTGCAGTTAGGGATAGGTAGGAACCATCAACCCTCCCCCCGCTGCAATATTTTAAGAAATATTTTTTGATGTGATAACGTCTTATAAATCGATGAACGCCGGCTGCACGCACGAAAATGTGCCACGTTCCGAAATGTCCGAGCGTGCAAGGGAGAGGGCTAAACAAACTATATACAGAGAGGGCTTGTGACACATCTATCTCTCGTACATTCCTTGGCTGACACCGACTCCAAAAATAACAATAATTGTATGTACATTATATTATCGTAATAATTTGATTGACTTTTAAGAATTTGATTATTAAGTTGTAGAAGAATACACAATAATTTTTTTACTTTTTAGTGCATATTATTTTGTGTTGGAATTGTTTATTTTGAAGTCGGTTTTTTTTTGTTAAAATGTTTGTTTATTTTTTTCATTTTTAGGGACTCTGAAGTACACGAACTAATTTGTCTGAATATGGGTAGACCTACTAAACGTGCTGATCAAATGAGAAAGCGCCGTTTAAAGGTCTGAGGTACCAAACCTAAAATTAATAAAGTACTTTTTTTTACTTTTTATTGCATTTTCATTTAAGTATATTATTTTGAAGTCAGGTTTTAGATTTTATTAAAATATTATTTATTTATACTTTTTAATTTAAGTTCGTAAATATAAATACAGGTATGAAGTGTTTTTTTTAATAATAATATATGTTAATGTGCTTCTTCATTATACAGATCATTATAGATTCATGTACCAGTATCGGCCCGTGTTAGTCGTGTCTTATCTGTGTCTTGAAGAACTACCTCTTGAAGTCACGTTTAACCAAATTAAATGAAATTAAAATAACAAACTTAAAAAAAAATGTTGCTATTGCTAATTAGCGCCATGGCAGGCTCCTAATAATTGAAGAGTTCCGTTACTTTGTCATGGATCCCATGATCAGAACCTAACCAAACTCTCATTAAAATACCCTTGAAGTACGTCTTTTCCAATAAAAAAAAAATTATCGAAATCGGTTGGCGTGATATTGAGTTATTCGTCCTTTTGTCACGCACACATTTAATGAAAATTTAAGACTTATATGGTTTTCTCATGGATGCCATTGTCAGAACTGGACCAAATTTAAATGGGACCACACGGGAAGCACCAGCTTTCAAATGAAAAAAAGAATCATCAAAATCGGTTCACCCAGTCGAACGTACTGAGGTAACAAACATAAAAAAAAAACATACAGTCGAATTGATAACCTCCTCTTTTTTTTGAAGTCGGTTAAAAAGGGTCTCCACGAACAGGGTGGTGCTTTGTGCCAATGTCCACCACCTTGGAGTATGTCGTAACATCGGCCATCTTGGATGATCTTGACCTTTACCTTGACCTTGACCTTGGCTGCAATTTTGTTAACTGCCATTTTGGATTATGCCACATTGATTTCTAGAATATTCCGCCATTTTTATTTCAAGAACTTTCTGCTATTTAGCACCCAACTCTCAATTTTATTTACGGCCACCATCTTGAAAATTAATTATTACTATCAATTTTTAAAGGAAAAAAAATTAAGATTTATAAACAATTTAAATAGAATTTTTATATAAAGATCATCTGCAATTTTGAAAATTGTCTGCAAATCTTCAAAATCCACATTTTTATGCTAGAAACTCGTGAAAAATTTTAAAATTCATAAAAAATTAACTTAATTAAATTTTTATTGTCAAATTTATAAAAATACACTGGGTTCAAACCCGGCGAGGTTAATCGATTTAAATTGGTGACCGATCCTTCCTCCACAGAAGCCACAGTCAGACTGACCTGCCACAACTAAAGCCAATACAGATATTATATCAGCCAGTATAACATCATGCAGCCATCTTGTTTTGGTATACTGAAAGCCACTGCTGACATATTGTTTTTGTTTGCCAGAGAGTGCTACCTCCGTGCTACTTTAATTTTTACCAGCTAGAGTGCAGTATTCATTAATTACTGTGGCATCCACCCTCTTGAAATTTGGCCACCATCTTGGAAATCTGTAATTTTTAACCTATAGATTATGGAAAAATTCCAAAAATCATAAAAAAAAATCTTGTTAAAGAATGATTAATTCTATCACCTCAGTTCGATCCTTGACTGGTGGAAAAAATTATTTGATTAAAATTACCATAAAAAATTAGAAGGTTCAAGAAGTAGAACACCACTTTTTTTTAAATTAAAGTATTATTACATAAATTATACTGTACTACATACAAGGAAATTACTATCATTTCTCGATCTCTGCATCTGCTACCCACGAATTAAAGCTAGGTGGGAAGACCCACCATTTGATGTGGGATCTGCCATTTCTTCATTTGGGAATCTTCTCCGCCATGTACGTATCGGGATAGGTACATAGTAGGCTGAATCTCTTTGGCCTAGAAGCCTCCACTAATAGGCTTGTGTTTCAAAACTTTGAGGTAGTAGGTCCTAGGCGCCGATTTACAAACGTGGGTCACATGGAAATGTTAGGAACTCCAATTCGGGGTGAAAACGTTCTCGAAGATGCCTTTCTACTTAGGGATTCGAACACCTCGAAGGAAGTGATCATCATTTATGTCTTTGGGCTTCATTTTCGTGCTAGAATGCACCGTAGAATTATATTCGCTTAATATTTTCGGCAAGATATCCGGCCACTTGTAATTTCCATTAGCCGTAAACTGTCGCCACATCCTGGAGCGCACAACCTTTCAACAACAGAGGCTACATTACTAAATGTAGTCTAGTGTTTGATGCCAAACATTTTAATCAAAGCCTTGAAGGTCGTATTGAAGAATTCTTTGCTGAGATCCGTTTGCGGGTGCAACGGTACACGCCCATCACGCAGGACGTCTGTCATGGTCGTGCTTACATCAATTGCATTCTTATATTTCACTGAGTCCGGCCCAGGCGAACTTTCTATACATATCTACATATCGATGACAGTCAATATGTACTTGAAACCTTTATTCATTCGGTAATATGGAATCATCGCAACAAGGTCCACCTGGAAAAACATCAATTCCACGAACTATAACCTTGTGACGAAGGTATTTTCGTCTAGCAGGAGTGTGAAGTTCGCGAGCTATTCCGGTTCAACTCATTGCATGTAGCCGCTTCCCTCCGTTCTTCTACTATGGAGACTACCTACTTCATTTGATGAGCGAATAGTTCCTTGCACTAAGCGAAGCATGTAAAATTCTTAGCCTACAGATCAATTTGGGTTGCCTCAAAATACATAATCTAAGTTTTGACCACTTTCTAACTTTTTTAAACCTTCACCATGTACTGTTAGTTCACTGAAGAGATTGGTGAGAATGTCGATTTTTTTCATGATCATCTTTATATACTTATGCCACTTTCAGGATCGTTTTCGCGAACATTCCCCTGAGTTAGTTCTAGAAGTTTCTTGTACTCTTGCAAGTCTTTGTGAGAGTAGCGTTTAGATTCCCTGCAGAAGAGCAGTTGGTACAGACCTGGAGTTGAATGTACACTTATGATATTGTCGTGTCTCAGCTGGGTGCAGCTGGCCAGGGAGGTGTGGGTTGCCACGGCTACAGTAGCGGGGACAGGGGGGTGCAAGGCCGCACATACCTCGAGTGTCGCTGACGTGTCTGGGGTCTTTGCCCCTCGGCGCGTGGCGACATGGCGCCCTGGGGGCCGGAACATTCTGGAACGTAGGAGGGGGCCGGAACATTCTGGAACGTAGGAGGGGGCCGGAACATTCTGGAACGTAGGAGGGGGCCGGAACATTCTGGAACGTAGGAGGGGGCCGGAACATTCTGGAATGTAGGAGGGGGCCGGAACATTCTGGAACGTAGGAGGGGGCCGGAACATTCTGGAACGTAGGAGGGGGCCGGAACATTCTGGAATGTAGGAGGGGGCCGGAACATTCTGGAATGTAGGAGGGGGCCGGAACATTCTGGAATGTAGGAGGGGGCCGGAACATTCTGGAACGTAGGAGGGGGCCGGAACATTCTGGAACGTAGGAGGGGGCCGGAACATTCTGGAACGTAGGAGGGGGCCGGAACATTCTGGAACGTAGGAGGGGGCCGGAACATTCTGGAACGTAGGAGGGGTCCGAAACATTCTGGAATGTAGGAGGGGGCCGGAACATTCTGGAACATAGGAGGGGGCCGGAACATTCTGGAACGTAGGAGGGGGCCGGAACATTCTGGAATGTAGGAGGGGGCCTGAACATTCTAAAAACGTAGGAGGGGGCCGGAACATTCTGGAACATAGGAGGGGGCCGGAACATTCTGGAACGTAGGAGGGGACCGGAACATTCTGGAATGTAGGAGGGGGCCGGAACATTCTGGAACGTAGGAGGGGGCCGGAACATTCTGGAATGTAGGAGGGGGCCGGAACATTCTGGAACATAGGAGGGGGCCGGAACATTCTGGAACGTGGGAGGGGGCCGGAACATTCTGGAACGTAGGAGGGGGCCGAAACATTCTGGAACCTAGGAGGGGGCCGGAACATTCTGGAACCTAGGAGGGGGCCGGAACATTCTGGAACGTAGGAGGGGTCCGGAACATTCTGGAACGTAGGAGGGGGCCGGAACATTCTGGAACGTAGGAGGCGGCCGGAACATTCTGGAACGTAGGAGGGGGCCGGAACATTCTGGAACGTAGGAGGGGGCCGGAACATTCTGGAATGTAGGAGGGGGCCGGAACATTCTGGAACGTAGGAGGGGTCCGAAACATTCTGGAATGTAGGAGGGGGCCGGAACATTCTGGAGCATAGGAGGGGGCCGGAACATTCTGGAACGTAGGAGGGGGCCGGAACATTCTGGAACATAGGAGGGGGCCGGAACATTCTGGAACGTAGGAGGGGGCCGGAACATTCTGGAACATAGGAGGGGGCCGGAACATTCTGGAACGTAGGAGGGGGCCGGAACATTCTGGAATGTAGGAGGGGGCCGGAACATTCTGGAACGTAGGAGGGGGCCGGAACATTCTGGAACGTAGGAGGGGGCCTGAACATTCTGGAACGTAGGAGGGGGCTGGAACATTCTGGAATGTAGGAGGGGGCCGGAACATTCTGTAACGTAGGAGGGGGCCGGAACATTCTGGAACGTAGGAGGGGGCCGGAACATTCTGGAACGTAGGAGGGGGGCGGAACATTCTGGAATGTAGGAGGGGGCCGTAACATTCTGGAACGTAGGAGGGGGCCGGAACATTCTGGAACGTAGGAGGGGGCCGGAACATTCTGGAACGTAGGAGGGGGCCGGAACATTCTGGAACGTAGGAGGGGGCCGGAACATTCTGGAACGTAGGAGGGGGCCGGAACATTCTGGAACGTAGGAGGGGGCCGGAACATTCTGGAACGTAGGAGGGGGCCGGAACATTCTGGAACTTAGGAGGGGGCCGGAACATTCTGGAACGTAGGAGGGTGCCGGAACATTCTGGAACGTAGGAGGGGGCCGGGACATTCTGGAACGTAGGAGGGGGCCGGAACATTCTGGAACCTAGGAGGGGGCCAGAACATTCTGGAACGTAGGAGGGGGCCGGAACATTCTGGAACGTAGGAGGGGGCCGGAACATTGTGGAACGTAGGAGGGGGCCGGAACATTCTGGAACGTAGGAGGGGGCCAGAACATTCTGGAACGTAGGAGGGGGCCGGAACATTCTGGAATGTAGGAGGGGGCCGGAACATTCTGGAACGTAGGAGGGGGCCGGAACATTCTGGAACGTAGGAGGGGGCCGGAACATTCTGGAACGTAGGAGGGGGGCGGAACATTCTGGAATGTAGGAGGGGGCCGTAACATTCTGGAACGTAGGAGGGGGCCGGAACATTCTGGAACGTAGGAGGGGGCCGGGACATTCTGGAACGTAGGAGGGGGCCGGAACATTCTGGAACGTAGGAGGGGGCCGGAACATTCTGGAACGTAGGAGGGGGCCTGAACATTCTGGAACGTAGGAGGGGGCTGGAACATTCTGGAACGTAGGAGGGGGCCGGAACATTCTGGAATGTAGGAGGGGGCCGGAACATTCTGGAACGTAGGAGGGGGCCGGAACATTCTGGAACGTAGGAGGGGGCCGGAACATTCTGGAACGTAGGAGGGGGGCGGAACATTCTGGAATGTAGGAGGGGGCCGTAACATTCTGGAACGTAGGAGGGGGCCGGAACATTCTGGAACGTAGGAGGGGGCCGGGACATTCTGGAACGTAGGAGGGGGCCGGAACATTCTGGAACCTAGGAGGGGGCCAGAACATTCTGGAACGTAGGAGGGGGCCGGAACATTCTGGAACGTAGGAGGGGGCCGGAACATTGTGGAACGTAGGAGGGGGCCGGAACATTCTGGAACGTAGGAGGGGGCCAGAACATTCTGGAACGTAGGAGGGGGCCGGAACATTCTGGAACGTAGGAGGGAGCCGGGGGAGTTTTGAAGCGCTCGAGGCTGGCTCCGGCGGGGGTCGGTGGCAACGTGTGAGGTGAGGCTTGCTCTGCGGGACTTACGAATGTAAGTAATCTCTTGTCTACATGGAAGAATAACATGGTACAGCATAACAATAATAGTCCTTGAGACAAAGGTAATTTAAGCTTTTGTGTTCGTAATTCGATTAAGTCTACATCCGGCAATGTCTCCTACAAGTTTCTGAAGGTCCTGCGAGATAAATAGGCTACCTCCCGGATGTAAGTAAGGTTCATGTTATCTCATTTTAGAACTTGTAGGATTATTTTATTTAATGAAACATCTGTACTGGTTTTGAATGTTCATAAGTATGAGTTTTTTAATGCTTTTTTTTATTAAATGTTTATTTTTATGGAATTTTTTTAAAGTTATTTTTTTAACTAATCTTTAAGTCCTTAGAATAAGTACTGAGTCATACCGTCGGCACCTTCCATATGGTAGGGAAACTACAGGATTCCTGGTATTGATTTAATAATACATGTTAAATACCTCTCGTAGTAATATATTTTTTTTCAGTACTTAAGTGTTTGGTCGAGTATCTACACAGATTCTTGGTTGTGAGTTATGTTGATTTTTTCCCGCAGATAGTGGTGACACTGCTTGATTATCTGCCTCACACACACTCTCCTTTTCTTCTATGATTATGTCGTTTATTTTTTTCTATTGTGCCCTTAAGGCTCCGTGCAATATTTCCTGGTAATAAATAATAGTTTAAAAAAACTAAAAAAAAAAAACACACTTATTTAGAAAATTGAACTAAAAAATATAAAATAAATTTTAATTAATTTGAATTGAAAATAGTGTATAATAAAAAATGTATTTTATTTTAAAAAAGCGTGGGGTGCATGGTGTCAATATTTATAATTATTTTATTGACAGATATGAGTTTCTAGAAGGATTATCTTTTTGATATCATCTTAAAAACACCCCACGCTTTTTTTTAATTATACACTATTTTTAATTCAAATTTATTAAAATTTATTTTCTATTTTTTAGTTCAATTTTATACAAAAGCGTGTTGTTTAGTTTTTTTAAACTATTATTTATTTTCTACTTTTTAATTTGGTTATTTATAATTTAAACTGATAGGTACTTCTTTATCGACGTATGAAAGAAATTTTATAACAATGTAAAAAAACTTGATAGTTATTACATCAATTACTATTAAAGTATTTTTTGAATAGATATTGGCTTCAGTCAAAATAAAATCGATAAATATTGTTTTATATCAGAAGTGTCTCTAGATGTGGCTCAATTTTTTATTTTATACATGACTTTACTATTAAATTGATGAGTAGATATTGGCTGCTTCTAAAATATATATCCAATATAGCGTGTTGAAGAACTACAGTAGCCTACTCAATAATTTCCATATCCTGCTATGAAAATCAATATATTCGGGAAGTCATTGATGTTTATTCTAAGTCAGCATATCTGATGGGTGACCATCCTTTGTTTGCAAATGTCTCACAAAACATTTTCTCCCATTTCTTCCAGTCCGATTCCACTGTAAGTTTCATTTGTATGCAGTTGTACCAAACTACACTGGAGTATTCTAAGAAATGTTTTAACATTTCTATTTTCTTTATGTCTTCTTTGATTAGGAAACGTTCACATTCTTTGTTGAAATCTTTAATCCACTGGTAAGCATTTGAGTTTCTGCCCGTGAATTTCTCAATCATGAAATCTTATGCAAATTTTCCCTAAATTTTGAGTTTCAGATATAGGTAGTTTTTTTTTTTCTTCAAGAAATTTTTCTAACAGTTTTTCCAATTTTTTATTTGATCACTAGGTATAGATTCAGCACTTTTTGTTTTTTCCTCAATTTCTTCCAGGTAAAAATCCTTAAACTGTAAGTTTTGCTCTCTATCCAAATATGTTTTTGATATATCATCTGTCAAACTTATCCATATTTTCCGTGTTTGATGTCTTTTATTTAATGATTTACTGGCCTTGGCATATTTTGGAATATTTGTAACTGCTTGGTGTAGATTTGCAGGTTGGTGTTTGAGTGGAATTTCAAAAATCTGCCCTTCAGGTGTAGCTATTGAGGTTATGCAAATGGTGTTTGATTTCCCATCTGCTATTGGGTTCACAGCAAAATCAAACCTCAACTTTTCCATGTTTCGTGAAATATTTGTATAAAATGTTGTTTTATAATAATCTTTCACTCTTGGTTAATTGGTAAAATGAAACAAAGACGTAATTGTGTTTCTCTATTTAACGAAAGAAACAACAATTAAAGCCCTTCTGTCAGGTTTTTTCCCTTCATATTTTTACAAATATAGGTAATAAATATACTCTTCAAGAAAGTATATTGTTCACAATACTTAATCATAAACCACTCTCACTTTTCATTTAATTAATGTCACAATATTTAGTAGGCTTTGTTTATATCGCGCCAAAGACATACTGAAAGAAAAGAGTTCGTACATTAGCGAAATGGGTTTCTTTACAATGTGCGAACTCTTTTCTTTCAGTTTGTCTTTGGCGCGATATAAACAAAGCCTATTAAATATTGTGAAATTGTATAAATTGACAAAAATATTATTTTTCAAATTGAATAATGGAATAATCTTATCAAATTAGTGTGTTGTCATCGGTCCTCGATAAATCTACAAAGTTTGAATGAAATATGGCCGTTTAAAATGGATCAAAAACGCACCCAAAGGAGTCGGTTACAAACATACAAACATACAAACAAACAAACAAACATAGAGGTGAAGCTAATATAAAGCGTGTAAAAATTATAATTCTTTAGCACCGAGGAAACACCTATTATGTTTTCTGTATACTCTGTAGGTTGTCTCTTTATTTCGACTCGTGAAAGATCTCATGTATGGCCGGACTATTGCATTAAATTGGTGTCCGCGTTTCTGTAATTTTTTCTTTTGCATGGACTCTATACTCGGTAAGTATTCTTTCTTCTAGAGATGGTTCATTTTTCCTCTTCTTTGCAGTAGACATCTAGTCATTAACTTCTTTCTTCGCATTGATGATTGGTTCTTTCTTATTTTTAAGTTAATCAAAATGAATAGTGACTGGTTTAAATATCTCTTCATTTTCCATTTCATGTGTAAGTCTCTCTCTTCTATAAGAAGACTTTTTCACGACCAGACTGTATAGCACGGTGAAGGTCATTGGCCAAGTCCGACATTGTACTGGCGGAAAACATATTGCAAGACATCCTTTTATATATTTTATTCGTCTGCAGAAACCACTTCCCTGTGGTTAGCAATATATGTTTTCGTTGCCAAGCAAGTTAATGATGCATTCAGAATATTTTGAAAAGTTTTCAGATAATTGCATCTCTGTGCAATAGAAACTTTGATCATGTCGCGAATTCAAGAATCCGAGGCTGCCACACACTGGTCGATGGCTAGCAGGTACTCTAGTAATAATTTTTCACACTTTCTACTTTCTGAGCCAGTACTTCTAGATATCGGCATCATGAGACTCGGGTACAGCATGTAAGTCATGGCTGCTATGACTGAATTTAGAAATGCTATGACTCATGTTTGATGATAAATCGAAACCTTGACTGTACCTGCCCTTATATAGGGGCTAGTCCTGGACTATAACTAAAAATCCATGCTCTTTTTCCAACGCAAGGAGCACACATCTTTGAATTCCTGAAAAGTTGTGTCAGTGTTTACCTGATCGTTATAAGCATGACATAAATTATGTTCGTCCATGAGATAAAGTACTATGATGTTCTCGTTGACTTGTAGCAAATGTTTCGGTATACGACTGTACGCAGCATAACATGGAAAACTACTCTTGAATTATGCATTGTTTCTCGCACACGATGTCATCAAAAAATATCACGGAATTGGCTCTTGCTTCACCAGGAGGCAGTACATCTGTATTATCTATCGGTAAAAGGAAAATACTCCAGGCTTTCCACCGATCGTAGAATTATCGCTAGGTGCTGGTACTTTACTTATTGAAACATTTTGGATTAAAGGTACAAATTTTCGAAACGAAGACCATTACGTTTCTCCAACAAACTTAGTAGAACTTATGTTTTGCTGCAGTTGGATGGGCTCGCCATAACACATCGTATGGTAGGAGGCACTTATGAGCCGTAATGGCCTCGTCGTCTTGCATGATGAACACGGGCAACACACTTCTTGCTTTACGATATGCATTGTACTGACGAAATTGTATAAAAGTAAAACAAAACAATCATACTTTCGGCTCAGATGTGCATAATGACTCGAAGAGGTAAGAACAAAAAACACATTGATGCAGGACTTGTGAACTCAAGCTACACATTAAAGGCTACAGATTCTGAGGTCCAGGAACTGAATTAGCCAACGACTAGCTCGAGGCGACTTGGGCATTAATTCTCTTGACGAGAATTACAAGCAGCACGATATTGCCTATTCCCTCAGCAAGGATCTGGAATCAAGACGCGAGCTGCAGGAAGCTGAAGATATGAGTAAATCGCCCGATGCAGGACTTGGAGATGGGGCGTATAAAGAATTCATTGGCCAAGCCAGGCCCTGCAAGACCAAGCGCAAGACCGGTGCAGGCGTGCAGAAAGCCAATCAGAAGAGACAGACTCTCAACTAAAAGGTTATTGGAGCATTCCTACCGCTACTATTACTTGCATCGTGTGTCCTCGGCGGCATTGTCGCAGCTACAAGCAGTATAATGCAGGCAGTCAACACTTCCAAAAATGTGTGCAAGCAGTTGGAGGAAGCAAGAAGACACAATACCTACCAGCAAAGAAGCCATTGCCATGGGCAAAACAAATTGTGCAGAACTTAACTTACGACCTCACATATTAGGCCCAGGTATAAGAAAAATCGAGGGAAAAATCCTAAGTTCCCTGTCGAAACATCCGCTCACCAATATAGATTTAGTCAAGTATGCTCGAAAACTGAAAATAAGTAATTTCCGAGGCATGTTTAAGCAAGACACATTACCTACATAGCAAAAGTCTCATGAGTGTGCCATTATTAATTTTAATGCGTCGACAGACCATGGAAAATACTGGGTGGCATACGTAAAGTCTGGAAAAAAGGCCTATTACTACCACAGTTTTGGTAATTTGCGACCTCTACCAGAACTTAGGCGGTTCCTGCATGGGACATATTCTTTGCTACAATTATGAAACCTAACAGTTGCCTAACCAAATAAACTGCACCACATTGCCTTCGCTTTTTAACTAAAAAATTATTTTAACTAAATTTTTGCTTATAAAACAATTGAGCGGTTATGAAAATAAGTCAGTAATGTCGATAACACTTACATTGACAAGTCATAGTTCGGAACTGCTGGTGGTCCATTTTCTGCCTCTGGAGTTGGAAGGTGAATGGAGTATTGGACTCGCAGATTTTCAAACATATAATGCCATACCGAATATCGACGAAGATATCTACAAGATCGACTTTCTGAAAAATGATGGAACTTCTCAAGAAATACAGTTACCTTTTGGTTCTTACGTAATTGATGAGATTGCAAATTACTTCAAGGAAACGTTACTCTACAATGTAGACTATCAACTGCATGGAAATAAAAACACCCAAAAAAAATACTAACATGCAGTGAAAATGTCGACTTTACAAAACCTGGGACCAATAAGCATGAAGCTCGGATTTGAACCAAAGATTTGCGATGCAGGAAACACATACAAATCAACGCAGGCAGTAAAAATATTGCCTGTGAATGTCATACGAATAAAATGCAATTTGGCAAGTGGAACATATCTCAATGGAAGACTAAACAACATGATACACGAGTTCTAGCCAATGATCCCACCAGGATATAAACTGGTTGAAGTGCCGCAAATTATAATTTACCTTCCAATCATCGTGAAGTCATTGTGTGAATAATTGACCAGCAAGGATGCTTGGTGAATTTTCAATATGTATAAATCTTATTATGTCTGCACTTGAAGTGATGGGCAAAAATTTTGTGACACCGAGCAGTTATAAAATAAATCGCATTGGCATGCAAAAGATCAGTTCTCTACCAGATGTTGATGCATTAACACCTGATAGCTTAAAGTTTCTTCTCAATATTGGGCAAGTCCAGAATAAATATGGAAGATGAAATCCTCAACATGGAAGACCTGGTAATTTTTTATGACAACATTAGGAAAATGGAACTGAACGAGTACCAGCCTTTCCTTCTCGGACCATATGTGTTACCTTCTGAAGTACACATTGATGTACAGCACCAAGTTATTTGTACCTTACCTTCATAGTCATTTCTATATATAAGAGGTACACTGACAAAGGCAGATGGCATACATCCGATGATGACAATATCAAAAAATGGTATTCTTTACCTAATCGAGTGCATTACATGTGTACTCAATGGTGTCGAGGTAGACCAAATGAGATATGTAGGCATAACATCCACTATGAAAAACTACCCTTTGCTTATGTCGAACTGTCAGCTTCAAAGATGGCTGCCTGGTGCCTCTAAGATAAATACAAGCTAGCTGTTTATGCCGAAGTAAAATTCTAAGCTTGCCTTCCCCTGTCCATGCTTCTTGGATTCGCTGTAGACCTCAAGCATATAATCATTAATCCGAAACAAGAGCTCGTACTGCTTCTAGCCAACATGCACATAAATGCAATTGTTGCTGCTGTAGTAATCCCACAGGATGTCTCGATAACACTACAGTCTATCAAGCAGATGCTGCCTCACATCCAAGTGAGCACGCTCGAATGTGTCAAGATGCGAAAGAATGTAGAAAATGTTAAGAACATTGACATACCATTTTGATTTTGGAGGCTGGAAATGTATGCTGGCTTGCCATAAGTCAGCATATTAACTGGATGGTAAAGTCCAGCTTCACTTCGGGAAAACTAAGATACATCATCGTTGGGCTTCAGACCGGAAGATAGCTCAATGCAGGAGTGAGCCGCTCCTTATTCGATGACTGCCAAGTATGTAACGTAAAAGTATTTTTAAATAGCGAAAGCTACCCATATGTCGACATGAACGTGGAATTTTAAAATAGAAGATTTCTTCTCGCATATCAAATGTATGCCAAGTTTCAGCAAGCATATTATGGTCACGGACAGTCACCAATACTTAGTCCCGACAGTTTCAAGGACAAGGCTCCGTTAATGGTGTTTGACGTTTCCAAACAGGATGAACGAATAAATTCAGACATTATCGACTGTTGAATCGACATATCGGCTAGCGGAAATATTCCACCAAACACTTATGGTTTTTGTCTGATACTTCACAATCGACTGGCATCATGCAGTTGCTGCAACAAACTTGTAAAAATTCTGTAATAAATAACTATATATTTTGCGAGATTAATTAAGTTATGGCCGAGCATTGCTACCGTCAAGATGTACTAGAACCTACAAGGTTTCCAGAGCCAAAATAGATTCGTGCTCAAACAAATTGCCATCACCTACGAGGATGATGGCAGGACTCGAAGCCGTACCTTCCGGCTTCTAAAATTACTGAATGAAAAAATTAAATGCTCGAATGAATGGCTATGCAAATATTAACTAGGCCTGGAGTCAACAAAGTTAAAATTTCCTTCCACCAAGTAAAAAACACTGTAGATGACTTGCTACTGCAGAATTCTCGGGCATTATTTATGTCGCCAGACATGAGCGGAAGAAATGGCTGAGCAAATTTTGAGATGGAAATTGTAGACCTGCAGACGAACTACAGCTGCCCTTCCCTGTGCAAGCTTAGTGTGCAGCCACACGACAAGTTTGAACAAGTGTGTGCCTGTACAAACTCGCAGCTAATGAGGAAATGGCACCCGCAGTGTGAGTAGAGCCTGCATGTATAAAAGGTGTGCAACGGTTCGTACCTTCAGTTGTCATCCGACCTTCAAGAAGATGTTTTCGTTTCATCATGGCAAAGTGTAAATGAGCGTAAGACCTAGCTTTAGCAATGTCGAGTACAGCTACTGGGATGCTGGGTATCTGCACACATATACAGAACCTTGTGATGGATGCGCTCAGCACTGGCGGTTTTCGCACTTTCTTGTGTCCTACGAACCGACTCAGCAGCTACTAGATGATTTCTGTGAACCTGAAAACTGTGTCGTCTGTCACGTGAGACCACACACGATCCTTCCAGCCAGCATCGAAGAAGTAGTCGCTTCATCTGCACGTGCAACACCAAACTTGGATGTTTTTCAACCTGTTGCAACCTGCAATGCATCTACAGAGACATCCAACTGATGTGCATCTAGTAATAGTTCAGTCATTGAACTTGTCTGAACAAGCACCGAGACAAAGCCTGGGTGAAGCCATAGTCACAGACATCGTCGTCCATGTCACATGGAAGCAGTCGAAGCCGAAGAAGATGACCAGCTGGAAACCTGTGTTCCCCGAGACCAGTGAACCAGCTGGAACCTGATTCGACGAGCCAGTCCGTGCAGTGTTAAAAACTTTCCTTACGAAAATGCTTAATGACTTAACCCAATATGTATTTGTGAATTTTTTAAAAATAAAATTGTATGATTTGAACATTGTGTGTTTATATTTCTAGTGTTTTAAGATACCTGCATTTTAACCTATTAAAAATAATTTATAAAATAGTCATTATTTTGTCTCATGTATTATACCAGCAGTCATTGATATATAAGTGAGGGCCAGATGAAAGGACCCCCAGTCCATCTCTGACCACAGTGCAGTGTGGATCATCTTGTTTGACTAGTCTGGGGCATAAGTCTGCTATTCTTGATAACTTATGACCTGGATGGACAGTGCACCGTCCACATCGGGGACCCTGATGGCAGCAGAGACCTCGATGGCAGCGATGCCGACCGCTCTACAGATCCCAACATCATCGGTCACTTGTGTTGTTCCATTGACCAGTTTCTCCAGCTACCTCGGAGACTTCAATGAACGATGGACTTTCATCACGCAGTGCAAATACAAGGTACGTTATTCTCTAAACCATCAAATGCTCGCAAACATGAAAGAAGCAGATGTCCAGATAATATACTGCAAATAACACTCTTTCAGTGTAAAAAATGTAATAAACAATTTTTTGCCAAGATAACTTAAATGGACGTTATGAAATTTGCGCTGGGTCAGTTAAGCAGAAGGAAGAAGAACCAGTTTGTAAATACTGTTGCAGAACCTTTATGCTAGCACAGCATTCTATATGTCCAGATGACTGGTACTGTCCGCTGAACACATCGTTACGTCCTTCACTGTGCAAACTGTGTGGTGCCATATACCGACGAACTAACTATTTGGTAGTCCATTAATGTTGTAAATATACAAACAGACATCGAGAAATGCTAGTAATTTGTTTTATATTTGTACATGTATAAATTATGTAATGTATATTTTTATTTTTATTTTGTTGTATTTTATTTCTCGAACCTTTTCACTTTTTATGGTAATTTTAATTAAATATTTTTTTTGCATCAGTTAATGATCGAACTGAAGTGATCGAATCAATCATTATTTTAACAATCTATTTTTTGTTGTTTTTTGGAATTTTTCCTTAATTTCTAGGTTAACAATTACAGATTTTAAAGATGGCAGCCAAATGTCAGGAGGGCAGATGCCACAGTAGTAAATGGCTATTGCTCTTTAGCTCGTAAAAATTTAACTAGCATGGTGGTAGCATCCTCTAGCAAACGAAAACAATAGGTATGTCAGCAGAAACCTCCAGCAGACGAAAACATGATGGCTACCATAATGTTATACTGGCTGATGTAATATCTATCTTGGTAGCTATTAGTGGTGGGAGGTCAGTCGGAGAAAGTATCCGTCACCATTTTTAATCGATGCACCTCGCCGGGTTCGAACCACATGCCTTTTTATAAACTTTACCATCAAAATTTACTTAAGTATTTTTTTTTTATTTCAAAATTTTCACGAGTTTCTAGCATTGAAAATAAAGATTTTCAAGATGGAGGGCAATTATAAAAATGTCAGAAGATCACTATATTCAATGTTTATAAATTATATTTTTATTGATAATTTTTTATAAATTTTCCATTGAAATTGGAGAAAAATTACGGATTTTCAAGATGGTGTCCATAACAAAAATTTCAACATTTTAGAGTAGGGTGTTAGTGGAAAATTCTAGAATTCAAAATGGTGAATTATTCTAGAAACCAATATGGCGAAATTCAAATGGTAAACTAAATGGTAGGTCCAAGATGGCAGTCGGGGTCAAGTCATCCAATTGGCCACTGTGAAATAACAATCTAAGATGGTGGACCTGGGCACCACCACACCCACACGCAGTATCCGGAGCTCTCAATATTACCAACTGCTCGGAGATGTTTCCTGAAGTCATCATTGGTGAGACCAGTAGCGGATCCAGAGGGGGGGGCTAAGGGGCTCAAGCCCCCTCCAAAAGCATCTGGGTCCACTATTGTTTTAGTGTTTGCCTTGATAAAACCTAGCCTCAGCTGGGTCAAGCCCCTCCCAAACCAAAATCCTAGATCCGCCACTGGGTGAGACCAATCAAATTTTAGGAATTTGCAGGCAACCCAATGCAAAACAACAGTGTTCGGACTACAGCTTCTTACTTATGTCGTAATGGTAAACACTTTCCTAGCTTCTTTCCAGATATTCTGCATCAACGAAGGACAGGTCCAGAGGTCCTCAAATCCAAGAATCTTTATTTATACTCCCTTAGCTAAGCATCATAAAATAATTCTGTAATTGTGTAAAATTCTCGAGGCAGATAGTCAACCTAAGACCATATTGGTTTAGTCCAGTTCAATAGTTAGATCGTTCAGAAAACTATCATAGTCTGACAAATTATTGAATTAGCTATTATCTTTCAGTTAGAGAAGTTACTTAAAAAATTAAGTTTGAAACATTTTCATAAAAACAGCAAGGATAATTTTTAAATATATGCATAAATATGTGTTAACAGCATTTATATAATATATATAAAATGGAAATAAAGATAAAATGTTGTATTTACATTTCATATTATATTTATTGTTTTGCAACCCCACCCCCGGATCTTGGGAAGGCGTGGCTAACTCAACATCCAACGAGGAGTATGTCAGCCTGCCAACTCGCTGACTCACGATTCTTCTGCTCCTAGCTGATGGGTAGTGAGTTTGCGATTATGTCTAACAAAAATTAGCAGAATAAAAAATCTAGCATGACCTACCAGTAAACCAAGGTTCTAAATGCAAAGCTGAAGTGGTGAGCTAGCATGTCCTACCAATAAAACAAGGCATAAATGCCACCTGTCGCGGTGAGCTACCGGTAAGCCAACGCACAAATGCAAGGGTGATGTTGCATAATAGATACGCCTATCGATAAACCAAGGCACTAAATGCCAGGCTGCAGTGGCCAGCAAACATGTCATACCAATAAACCAAGTCATTAAATGTAAGGCGGCCGAAGTGAGCTAGCTTGACCTACTTGTAAATTTAGGCACAAAATACCAGTTTTCTGTGGCGAGCCTACAAGACCTACCAGTAAACCAAGGCATTAAATTTAAAGCTGCCTTGACGAGCTAGCATGTCCTACCATTAAAAAATACATTAAATGACAGGCTGCCGTGGAGAGCTAGAATCACCTACTGGTAAAATAGGCACTAAATTCAAGGCTGCCATGGCATGCTAGCATGTCCTAACAAATAACCAAGGCACTAAATGACAGGCAGCCATGGTGAGTTGGCACATCATACAATCCCAATGCATTAAGTGCCAGGATGTCGTTATAATCTAGCTTGACCTACCGCTTAACCAAGGCACAAAATATAAGCCTACTGTGACGAGCTAACATGACTTACCAAAAATTAAAACTATTAAATGCAAGGTTGCCGTGAGTAGGAGGTGCAAGGGGTTTTTGTGACCAATGTAAACATTGAAATGTAAACATTGCTCACGCAATGTTGATGCCTTGGAAAGATGTCAACATTACGCAAACACTGTTATGTAAACACTGATCACAAAACCCCCCTGGGGGCCGCCAATGTTGTTGACATTGGTTACTAGGGCGCGCCACTGTCGCCGCCACTGGAGGCCACCATCTTTTTTCCATCTGCTGGAGGCCGCCATCTTAGTTCAGCCTTTAGTTACCGGAGCGCGCTACCGTCGCTCCGAAGGCGGGAATTGTATACAAAAAATCCTGGGCGGTGTGGGGATTCGATCCATGGGACGCAGCAACGTCGAGGCTACAAGGCAGACACCTTAACTACTAGACCATGGGACCAGTTGAAGGATGGGGAATTAAATAAGGAATATATGCTTAAAAGAAGCAATGCTTAAAAGATGCTAATTTCCAACCGCCATGTTTAATTTCGAAAAAATATGCTTAAATAATATGTCAATAAACCCCACCACTCCACAACCACCATGTTTAAATTTCGAAAAAGAAAATTATGCTTAAATAATATGTCTATAAATCCCCACCACTCCACAATCGCTGCCATGTTTTTAAATTTCGAAAAGAAATAACCGCCATGTTTAATTTCCAAAATGCTTAAACCACCATGTTGTATGCTTAAAACACCCACCCACAAGTATGCCTAAAAGAAACCCCCACCATACTAGCTATGCCTAAATCATTTGCCGCTATGCTTAAACCCCCACTCCTAGTATGCTTAAAACACCCACCCTCAAGTATGCCTAATACATTTACCGCTATGCTTAAATTCGAACCGCCATATTTAAATTTCGAAAATAAATAAAATAACGCCATATTTAAATTTCCAAAAAAAGAAATAAATTACTGCCATGTTTAAAACAAACACCGCCATATTTTAAATTTTCCAACCGCTATGCTTAAAAGCCCCGCCATACTAGCTATGACTTTACCTGAGAGCAACATAACCTCATAAAACCGCGCACAGAGAGCGATATGTTGTCCGCTGGAACGTCACTCACACAATGCGTAATTATAATCCCCACATCATATTATAAGCATAATATTATCTTTAAATATTTAAACATAAAAATTTTACCAACACTGTGTGTGGAAATGCTTTAGTGGTACAAGCATAGTTAAAATTTATAATATTGTAAAGACAGAAAAAAAATGTATTAAGCATAGTTAAAAATGTTTTAAGCATAGTTATGTATTAAGCATAGTTAGGACAAAGACTATTTCTTTACGTCGAGTAAAATAAGCGTTGTACAAACGCATTTGCCGCTATGCTTAAATAATGCCGCCATACTAGCTATGACTAAATACCTGGGAGCAACATAACTTAAAAAAGGCACCATACTAGCTATGTCTACTCCCCCACCACCACCAGTATGCTTAAAAAACAAACACCGCCATACTAGCTATGACTAAATACAAATACCCGGAGCAACATAACCTCAATAAGGCGCCATACTAGCTATGTCTACCCCACTCCCACCACCAGTATGCTTAAAAACAAACACTGCCATACTAGCTATGACTTTACCTGAGAGCAACATAACCTCAAAATTCCAGCGCAGAGAGAGAGCGAGATGTTGTCCGCTGGAGCGTCACGCTTTAAATGAGCAATTATAATTCCCACATCATATTATAAGCATAATAATATCTTTAAATGTTACCAATACACTGTGTAGGGAACAGAAGCCCACTCAAGAATATTCTTTAGTGGTATAAGCATAGTTAAAATTTATAATATTGTAAAGACAGAAAAAAATAAGCATACTTAAAAAATGTAGATCACTGTTTAATAGTACTGGACCAGAGAGAGATAAAATATGCCATAGCGATAGCATGAATAAGCATAGTTAGGACCCTATGGTGTAGCACTTGTGCGAAGCGCTAAAAGTAAAAACATTAAACCCCTATAGTTAACACGTAGTGTTAAGTAATAAAAAAAATAAAATGTATATGCTGCACGAATGCCAGAAATAAATCAAATAGTGTGAAGCGACATGTACCAATAAGCATACATAAAAAAAAACTCACCGGAATACACTGCCCACCCCGGCGACGTGTTACAAATAAATTTAAATAAATGTTGAACAAACGCCCATGTAGGAAAGAGTGTTGAACGATCGCTCGTGCGCCATAGCGTTAAGTAATAAACATATTTAAAATAAAAACCGCACGGAGTGGGCGAAGACCCAGGAAAAAACAAAACAAGAACACCGACCCGCTCAGCTGCGGCACGAACGCCAGTCATAAACCATATAGGCATAGTTAAAATAAAAATGTACGAGCCATCCAAATAGCACTCTGCGACACGTAGCAAATAAGCATACATAAAAGAAAAACTCACCGGAATGCACCCAGTCCAACCTGGCGACGTGTAATTAAAAATAAAAACGCAGACGAAAATATACATTAAAAATAGGAACGCTATGTAAGCTGTGTAGAGTGCAACCCGCACAACCGACAGTGTTTAATGATAAGTAAATTTATAAAATATATTACAAAGCGGGAGCGCACGTCTGCACGCTGTGTAGCCACTCCTGAAACTGTTGACAAAGTCCTCGTGCGACGATAGCGAGAAGGGGAAAGTTGTTTTTCGACCCTGGCACGTTACATTCTTCTATACTACTTTGCAGTAGAGCCACGGAACACGCCTAAGCGTGGAACACAATTAAAAACGTACAGCCCAGTAATACATGAACCGCCGAATGCATGTGACAGGAAATAACATAAATAAGTGTAAATACAAAAAAAAAAAAACAATTAAAACTAAACAAAAACAATCAAAATGATATAGCAGACACACACGAACACAATACAGCGGAATGCAGATAAAATCGCCAATCACAGATAATAATACCTCAGCAGCGAAAACTCCCATGAAATAATACTGGCTTATTGAGACAGCATGATGCAAAGAGTAAAAATCGCTATACGTAAATAGGAAAAATAAAACAAACGCGGAACCGCGAGAAAATAACCATAAGACGTAATAAAATAAACAAGCAAAACCATCGACAGCAAAAGCAAAAAAGGTAATAAAAATACTAAGCCAGTTACACATTGAGGAAATAAATAACGCAGACAGGTAAGGACGGAAACCTCTATATCCACCCTAAAAATATTATACCACTAGGCTAAACACAACCCATAAGTAAATCACAATAAACCAAAACCAGAATTTAAAAAAAAAAAATCTATATACGAGAACAATATTATAAAACTACCACACTATCAAGTCAACACACCAAATGGCATGACCCGAGAAATGACAACACAAATAAATACCAATAACCATAAAATACATACATAATCAAAATAAGTTATTAAGCAACCGAAACATAAGAAACATACACCACAGCCCACATAAGACCTCGCGAACGAACGGCACAACACCAGAGACAAAACATGCTTTTTCCATTTGTTAAAAAAAAAAAAAAAAAAAAGATGCACATACGAGTCTTAACATTATTTTCTAACCGTAAACCATTTTTATGCCTTATTTTGAACTTTTAAGTTAAGTGGCCACTTTGTCTGACCATGCCGTGCAAAGTGGCCATTTGAGTAAGTTTTGTAAAATGGATTTTTTCTGGTAGGCTACTTAACTTATTTCTACGGTGATTGAAAAATTATATTATAAGTATACTAGAATAGTTGAAGTATAATAAGCACTAAATTTGATGACTTTACATTGGTTGTGAGTCTTTTCAAAATTCAGCGAACCTTAGCTTGGCTACTTTGCCCAACTCTACCCTACTATTGATTTCTCAAAAAACAAATATAAATGAGGGTGTAGGTACTAAGTTACACACTTTAGAAGATATAGGCTACTTTTATGGAACTTTTTTTTAAAAATAACCTGACACATTTAAAAACACATATTTTAACACTAAGTAGGTAGGTATATGTAGTTTGTTTTTGCTTTAAGACTAAAAATCAGCCTTTAAATACGTCCTACAAGAAAACCTTAAACTTTAAGATTCAACAGCAAATATCTCATTATGTAGAACTAATTATTTTATTTTTAATGGCCTCGAATATTTGTACCTATGCTTACAATTTGTTGTGTCTGTTTGGTATCATGCACTTTGAGCTATCTCCACATTTTAATGTAAACTAAGGATTATCCAAATTGGAAAGTCAGTTTTCTAACATATTTATTTAAGTTGTCATTATTTATTTTTATGGCTATAAATTATCACGTAAAGTATTAAATGTTAGGGTATTGTACTATTACAAAGTTTTATTTTTGAATACCTATGTGCGTTGTAAATTCTACGATGCTCATAAACACTATACTTACCTATAGGTAGACTTATAGCTTACGAAAGAACCATGGTCCGCCATGTTCACGTTATTGCTGTCTCACCCGCACAGATGGCAGCACCGTGGTGACACGTTTCCTTTCCTTGCCACTTCCGTTCCATCACGAGAGCTGAGATGCACATCAAAAATTGGTTGTCTGTGAAGTCTGTTTACGGACGATAGTTTAACGTGACGTCATAACAAAACATTGATGATATGATTGCATACTTTTATGAATAAAATTGAATCATTTTATTTTAATAATAAAAGAATAAATAAGTAGGTAGGTACTTGAAATTATACTAGTAATCATATTTTTAAAATGCAAGAATAATTAACCTTTATTGTCGAAATTAATATTGTAATAAGCAATGAAAACCACATTAACTTTTCACTTCACTTTATAAACAGTCGACGAAACAGTTCACGTGTAGATGTAAGTTGTGTGCTGCCGCTGTCTTTCTTCTTAAAGGACGCATAGGCCAATCGAGTGGAAGAGAGATAGATGCGGCGCAAGCGTACAATGAGCGTAACGGGACACAGCGTAACGGAACAATGTGCGTAATGGGACACTTTTTCGTGCGTGCAGCCGGCGTTCATCGATTTATTAGACGTCACGTCAAAAACTATAAAAATATATAGGCTAAAACAATTTTATAAGACATAGGTCAGAGTCCCCAGTAGGCCTAGGTACTAACCAGTTGATTTCAATTCAATAAGGTTCTTTATTTAATTATTCAACATTAATCAACATTAGGCCACGGCATCAAGTTAGTAGTCTTCGTTTCAAACCCCATTACGCCATGTCTTCTTTTTTTTAAATACATTCTTCATCCGCTACTTTTACCAGGCGACTGTTCCTCACTATTAATATACCAAGGTAGGGTCTACCTATATGTATTTTCCCCGCAATTATGACATCACTGCAGCTATAACTGTTCCTCCGCTAGAGTGCATCAACGCGATATTGCCTTGTTCCCTTCCTGCCAGAGCGAACAAATACTTAAACAACCATAGTGTCCGCCATTTCGTCAAACAACTTGGTCGCCAACTTAAAATCTTTAAAATTCCACCTAAAAATATGGAAAATATTTAAGAATTATTTATTGATACATTAATTCATTCAATCAATTACCATCCTTGGTTTTATCGATGGTAGGTAAAATATTTATTTTAAAATACTTATTTATTAAAATTCATTTCATTTTCCATTGCCTACATTCGTTGTCTAAGAAACACATTTGGATTAATATTCATCTTCTAGAGCGTAAATTGGAACACACATTTGGATGCTAATTAGTTTTCTTTCATGGTTCTGGATGTAAAATATGTCTCATTGTTAATTTTTTTGTATTGAAAGAAAATCTACTTAGGTCTAAATAGTTTTATTTTGTAATATGCTGGGTAGGTCCACTGTGTGTCCTAGTCCATAACCAGGCTGTAATTGGTTTATCTCTACACATGAAACTTTTAAAAAAATTAATCCCTAATTCAGGTCTAATTAGAAAAACTTTTATTGCCTGCAGTGGTACCACGAAACGCGAATACGATATTCTTGTATTACCTACAGACAACTAAACACGATAGGGTCTGTTTTCTTCTGACAAGTTATTATCAATTTAATGGCTATTTTTTGTATTGTTTTACAATTTTCTGGTTGTATGTGTACCTAATTAAAACGCATAGGCCTATGGTTAATTTTTTCAGAGGTAAAATAAAACACTAAAATTACAACTCTAAAACGAGCTACTCACTTTAACATTCAGCAGGTAACCTACAAAAACACATCACTGGATTTTGTTGTTATCTGTAGACTAACATGCTCCACTAAAATATTGGCAACAATACGATTTACGAAAGCATCAAGCCATGCCCACATTGCTGCTGAAGTACTTAGTGTTATTAATTTGTTAGTTTGTAGTTAAACGAGCAATTTTTCCAACCAACAATAAAAACGTTTCTTTATCATAGGCCTATTGCACAAACACTCCTAATGAGATTTGCAGCAAATCAGTTAAAACTAGGCATTGTTAAACTATTGGCTTGCATTGATAGTTCTATGTCTTTTAAAAATATTAACTAGCGTAAATTTATCATACTTATTTCCAATACTTATAATTTCCAAGGAACATTATTCAATCATGCAGATGAGAAAGACACATATTGAGATATGACATCACGGAACACTAACAGCAACACGTGGAAAACTGAGCCAAATGTCGAAGCTTTAGTGGAATAATTTCGGCCACTTAAAAATATCGCCATTTGAAGGCCACGAATGAGAGAAATACGTCACACAGCTGTGAATTCAAATTGTTCAAACCTCCTACTGATTCTTTGTGACATGGGAATCCCAACACACAGCAGGTATGTAAAAATTTGGGTTTTAATGTATTAAATTGTGAGTTTGTTTGAGCCTAAATGTTTAAACGCAAAATATTCTGTGTTTGCATGCATGACAAAAAAAAACTAACTCGAAAGAGCTTCAACAGTACAAAGACACAATATCCAGGAAAACATGAGGCACAATTGAGTCACTCAACTGCTTATCAATTTAAAGCCTATCATAAACGCATTTAACAAAAATTATGAGATTTTATAGGTAAACTACCAATTGTGTTAGATCAAAATTTTAATTTTAAAAAATAACAAAATTAAACTTTAATAACTGAGCAATGTTGCCTGGTAGGCAAGATCAAGTTGAAATAATTTTTCTTCGACTTTATTTTGTATAAATAATTTATTTACATTATTGTTTGTTTGACACTTAAATCTCCACTATCTGTTATTTGTTCACGTGCTGAACCCACGCAGCACACAGCTATGAATGAACTGCGACAGCTCAAGTCTGGCAAGCTTACAGCTGGAGCTAGTGGGCGTGGCACAGCGAGGCTGTGACTGGTCACTGCCGCCAGAGGCACCGCCTCCCCAGCGACTGGTAGCCAACCAGCGTGCCGCGCGAGGCCCCGCCCCTCGGCCAATAGCCGGCCGGCTCCGCCCAGAGTGCAGCAGCAGCGCGCAACAACGCTCTAACCGACACCTCTCCTAGCGACACTAGCCCTGCAGTCGCACAGTAGTGGCCATCATTACTGTACGATATAGTTTACCAGTGATATTCATCTTCCATGTTTGTGATGACATCACTAACCTTAACCCTAATAAGTATAACAAACAAAATCACTTGATACAATACAAATGAAATGATTGTACCCAAATGTAATTGAATAAATAAAATGAAGTAAAATTACATGAAAAAGCATCAAAAGAACCCATTTGTAATGAAATAAGAGTATTTTAAATTAATCGAATTTCAATTATTAAATAGAGCCTGCTTTATTTATTTCGCTGCTGTTTAACATATTATATATATATATATATATATATATATATATATATATATATATGGTGTTATAATACCTACAATTTCAAATTTTGTACGAAATAGAAAACTTATAGACTCCTGGAATATTCACGAGTAAATGCATTCGCGCATAAATTCAATTATTAATTTATATTTCTGTAGGTATACTGCTTGAACCAATAGACTAATGACTATGCCTACATGGGGGGTGCTGTCACAACCAAGTTATATGTGGTTCCCCCTACATGGCAGCATCCATCTGGAATACATATTACATAATAAACTAATCTCTCAGGGAACTGACCATGCGTAACTCTTGTTGTTTCTATGACGTGTGGAATTATGGCCGTGTGGCGCATATAGGCCTGTTATGCAAAAAATACATAATATTATAATGTTTTAATAATGGATATAGGTAGGCTTAGTAAACTGTATTGATGCTACTTCAATGTTTACTTTGATTACTTAATTCTCCTTCCTTCTGTTTACTTGACAGGGTCCAGTACCGGACAGTAGAGGGTTACAAGTTTCTCCGCTAGGTAGCAGCATTTGAAGATTGCAGGTAGGTAGTTTCACAAAGCAAAAGTTTAGATCGCGCTACTTGATCGTTTCCCTTCCTGTACTGTAATTCGATAGTGTGGAGTAGGCCTACGTGTTTTTCAAGCAACACCAGTTAATCTTTGAACCATTTTTCAACCTTCTTTGTGTGTTTATTTAATTTTACTTAAGATTCCACATGTTCAGAGATTAAAATGCGGTGTTTACATTGAGATCATTTCGATCAGGTTTTAGTCGTTGTCAATGTTTTGTAAACAAAGCCGTGGCCCCACCGGATAGTGGTCTTGTTTCCAGAACCGGGCAGAAAACCCCACTATATGTATTGATTGTTTTTAGAGATATTTGGACTCTATGGCTGCAGTCAAAAAAGGAATATGGGATGAAGATTAAATTTAAAAAATCTTTGATGGTCATTTGGCGGGACTTTTTTGTATTTGTGAAGCAGCTAAAGCATTTTTCTGTAACTAAAAGCATTTTAGGGAGCGCATCTGTGCAATAAAATAAATTAATTCTGTTAATGTCTCACCTTCAACGTGTCGATTTCAAATCACATTTACTTAGGTAAAGTTCATAAAGTGATCTCATTGAACATCTAAAACATTTGGACAGTGGTATCTTACCAGTAAATAAAAAAGAACTGTTAACCTTGGCATACGATCTATCTGAGAACCTGAAATTGCCAAATAAGTAAAAAAAAAAAAAAAAAAAAAAAAAAAAACTGCAGAAAACCGAATTTATTGCTTGCGACACTTTTTACAGCTAAGGTTTTGCTAGAAAGATTATTAGTGCATTCTCTCTTCTCGTGTCGACGAGCATTATCTACTGTTCGAGAATATCTTGTCACAGTAACGGCATTGATGCTGGGAAGACGCCGATGTACCTTCAGTGGTCGTACATTAGGTATATATATATATATATATATGCTATGATACACTTTCCATGGAGTTCTTAGTGGTTGTCATCAATGCCATCAGGTTCTTCTCCGTTGACGATAAACTGTCCATCGAACCGCATATTGGAACAGCAACTTTATGTTGATAATAATAAAAATAAAAACTTAGGCCTACAAAACAGCTTTTCTCTGCTTGTAAACTTCTCCTTTGTTGAGCAAGGATAGAGTTAAGTATAGTACAATAAAGAATTTTTTTTGTAAGTTATTTTATTTTTGTTTTATTCTTATTATTTTCGTTATTATTTTTTCTTATTTTGTAATTTTTTTTAATATTTCTTTAGATATTCAAATACTTTTCTATGATTTGCTGATATTAAGAAATACATGCGTTTGTTTTCTCCTATGCTCATTATTCCTGTTGCGACATCTGGTTATTTATGAGAAATCAATTTCTGCATGACAAAAATAATAATTAATTAGCCATGTGAAATTTTCAGTTTCTTATAAATTGCTGTATTCCTTTTCATAAATCAGCACTTACGATATTTAAATCAGATGGAATTCTAACAAAAAAAACATTACTAGTAGTATATAATAGTATTTCCTAGATCTGGGTTCTGGGTGTGGAGCCGAGAGCCGGCTCCGCCATCTTGGATTTGTGACGTCACGGCGGCAAAAATTCCTTAAAATTCCTCAAAAATGACTCAAAATGACTAAAAATTTCCCGTTTTAAGAAAAAAATTCCCGTTTTCGAGGGAAAAATTCCCGTTTCGAGGGAAAATTTCCCGTTTTAGTCCTTAAAAATCCCAGCGGCTAGAAATGTCCTGATAGAGGCTTAATCATCCTTAACTCAAGCCTCAGTTAAGCCTCTATCAGGATGTGACCTTGACCTCTGACCTTGACCCCGACGGCCATCTTGGATCCACAATCTTGGATGACATCATTTCGTTTTCTCGAACATTCCGGCATTGTGTTATCCGCCATTTTTAATTATGACGTCACCGTTGCAATTTCCGTTACGGCCGCCATCTTTAAATTTATTATCCGATTTTAATGAAAAAAATTTAAAATTTATAAAAAAATTTAAATAAAATTTTTTTAATAAATTATTAATAAAAATCATACATTTACGACACGGAGCTCGGAGTCCTCGGTTCGAACCCGACGAGTGCAAAAAAAAATAAAAATGACGACCGATCCTTCCCCCGCGGTGGCTGCAGGCATACTGACTCCCTCCACTTTTTTTTTCAAAGCATATATATCGTCAGGTAGTATGACGTCATGTCCGCCATCTTGTCCTCGTCTGCTGGAAGCCATCATCAGTGTATCGTCGGCGAGAGTGCGCTGACGCCATGTTAGTTTAATTCTTATCCGCTAGAGTGCAGTAATCATTTATTATTGCTGTGACACCCAACATATTGTCATTTGGCCGCCATCTTGAAAATCCATAATTACTTAGCTAGAAATTAGGGAAAAATTCCAAAATTCATTAAATAAATTTGTAATCTATATACTGATCGATTAGGTCGACTAAGGTCCTTGGTACGATCTAGGACGATGCAAAAAAAATTAAATATAACATCAATTTAACATAATAGTAACAGGTTCGAGGAATTAAACACCACAAGTTCTTTTACAAACATAATATTTATTACATAATTTCTATTCTACTACATGATCATTTGCGAAAGCCAGAAATCTTATAATCATTTAGTTCCGCAGCGGTGTGAAATGACTAATTCATAGCTCCAATCGGTTTATACTAGACAGAGTCCAGCCAGAACCTTTACAGACATATTCCACCTCTTCTTGACAGAGTTTCTGGATACCGTTTTTAACAGTTTGCTTCACATCGTTAGAACTGTAAATTACTGCAGCCGATGTCTTGAATGCACACTTCTTCACTTTGTCATCGAACGGATATGGCTTTCCATATATACAGTCCAACCACAAGTTATATTTCAAAGGTCCGTTTGTTGCTACATCATCAGTAAGCTGATTGATTATGTACTCTCTGATATCATCAAGAAAATTACAAATGTCTTTCGACTCACCTAACGTATTTAAATAATAATAGTAGTCCTTCAATGTTCCACGAAATGCAGACTGCGCCAAGTAGAAGCCATTATCGTTCACTTGTAATGCGCTGAACACAATCTTAGGTTTATTTTCCTGTTCAGACGTCATACCAATCGGTTGCTGCACATCGGTTTTCTTGCTTGTACGCTCACGAGCCTTCAACCTAAACCGAGGAGTCGAAATTTCTGCAGGTAGTTCAGCAGTAGGCACACGGACTTCACCTTTACAGTTTTTTGCATGTCTTCGCAAATTATCAATTCGAGTAAACCATTCATGACACTCATCACATCGAAACTTCATGCGAGATGGATTCTTCGTGCATTTGCTCCGCTCATGTCTTCGTGCATCATGAGCAAATGCGAACGACGTATCACAGTAGCTGCAAGGATACCGTGGTAATGAAGACGAACCTTTCAGACCCGATCCAGATACTGACGTTGCCGCAGTTGCACCATCTCCAGGCATACTCTTATGAACATCAATGCATCGTTGTTGCGCCGAAACCTTTACTTTCTGCCGAACAGCAGGACCTTTGCATGCCTTCATGTGCGTTTTCATATTATCTTTTCTGGCAAACTGCTTATGACATTTCTCACAAACAAACATTTTACGATATAGGTTCTTGGCACATTCTCTATTCTCATGTCGTCGAGCATTGCTGTTGTTTGAGAAAATCTTGTCGCAGTAACAGCACCGATGTTCGTTAGTTGTTGTCGATTCAGCATCCATTGAAGTCTCCATTGATGGCGAACCAGCGTTCGCCTAGTTTCCCTGTGCAGCCAGCACTAGCGGCATTAAAGTCTCTTCTGCTGGCGGTACCACGTCTGTTGAAGTCTCCTCCAGTGTTGACATCGACGTTGCCAACAGGATCTGCTCCACCATCGTCGACGCTGACGTCATGGTTCCAGCAGTCGATGGTACAACCTCCATCGAGTTCGTCGTTAAAGTCGGTAAAGATGCCATCGAGTAGGCAAGAACAGGTAATTACGTGATTAATGCACCAGAAGAAACAAACTAGGTGATCCTTACACCGACGACGTCAGTAACAAACTAAGAATCCTGTTGTCTAGAGCTCGCTTATATATACATGCACCGTATGGAACAATACGCTAGTCAAATCAAGAACCATTTACAATAATACTAGAGTCAAAACAACATTAAAAATAGAAGGACCATCAACGAAAAGGCAGCACATTTGGAAGCACCGACAACGAAAAGGCAGCACATTTGGAAGCACCGGCAACGAAAAGGCAGCACATTTGGAAGCACCTACAACGAAATGGCAGCACCTTTGGAAGCACCGACTACGAAAAGGCAGCACATTTGGAAGCACCGTCATCGAAAAGGCAGCACATTTGGAAACACCGACAACGTAAAGGCAGCACATTTAGAAGCACCGACAACGTAAAGGCAGCACATTTGGAAGCACCGACTACGAAAAGGCAGCACATTTGGAAGCACCGACAACGTAAAGGCAGCACATTTGGAAGCACCGACAACGTAAAGGCAGCACATTTGGAAGCACCGACAACGAAAAGGCAGCACATTTGGAAGCACCGACAACGAAAAGGCAGCACATTTGGAAGCACCGACAACGAAAAGGCAGCACATTTGGAAGCACCGACAACGAAAAGGCAGCACATTTGGAAGCACCGACAACGAAAAGGCAGCACATTTGGAAGCACCGACAACGTAAAGGCAGCATATTTGGAAGCACCGACAACGAAAAGGCAGCACATTTGGAAGCACCGACAACGTAAAGGCAGCATATTTGGAAGCACCGACAACGTAAAGGCAGCACATTTGGAAGCACCGACTACGAAAAGGCAGCACATTTGGAAGCACCGTCATCGAAAAGGCAGCACATTTGGAAGCACCGACAACGTAAAGGCAGCACATTTGGAAGCACCGACAACGTAAAGGCAGCACATTTGGAAGCACCGACAACGAAAAGGCAGCACATTTGGAAGCACCGACTACGAAAAGGCAGCACATTTGGAAGCACCGACAACGAAAAGGCAGCACATTTGGAAGCACCGACAACGAAAAGGCAGCACATTTGGAAGCACCGACAACGAAAAGGCAGCACATTTGGAAGCACCGACTACGAAAAGGCAGCACATTTGGAAGCACCGACAACGAAAAGGCAGCACATTTGGAAGCACCGCCAACGAAAAGGCAGCACATTTTGGATACATCATCGAATAAGGAAGCACATTTGGAAGCTCCATCAACTAAAAAAGGCAAAAAGGAAGCACAAGTTACGAGATCTAAGTCTTAGTAAGAAATCATAATACAAGAAATAAAAACATTACATTCTTATAATTTAAATTATTTATTTTATTGCTTTACATTATACAAATGCAAGTAAAACAAGTCAATATTGTATGTAGCCAGCATTCCTCAGTTCCTTGAGTATGAAGGATATTTCTTTGATGCACGAATAGTTTCCTGCACAAAGCGAACCATGTAGAAGTCTTAGCCGGTCAACCAATATGTTTGGATCTTTCCATGATGTGTAATCATTCTCTTCTACCACCATCTTCCTTGCACCTTTATAATAAATATTATGATCTCTGGTGTCTTCCGTTTTACCACCAACCTCAGGGTAACTTTCATGTTTGAGACGGTGATCATCACAAGCTTGATCAGATTTATTTAATATATCAAGGTCGTTTCCATCGTTTCGGTCTCAGGACACCGCCACATTCTTCGATCTTGGCAGCTTTAGGTGCTTCATCATAGTCTATGTCTTTGTCAACAGCCTCAGAGTCACTGTAACAATCACCGTAGAAGGAATCGTCTTTACCCAATTTACCGTAATAATTCGATGTTGATGATGTTGAAGCGTCTTCATCGTCTTCATGTTTCCTTTTTAGGAGTCCATCATTTTTACAAAGTAGGAAAGATCTACTTGAATTCGGCTGGAATATATTCTCACTTTTCACGTTAAGGATTCTTCCATTGTCTTCATTCTTCCGTAAATCATCAACCTTCTTTAATTTAAGTTCTTTGTCAAGATCGGAAGAGCCAAGAAAATTATTGTCGTAATGCAGATCACTCTTCCTTAGGCTATTAGATTCATCGTTGTCCTCTAGCTTGTACGCAGGCTTGGCGCTACAAGTTCTGCCATGTCTTTTTAGGCTCTCTCTCCGCGTAAACGACTTGCTACATCGAACACAACTTATCATATTGCGCAGTGGATTTTTAACACCGTCATTCTTCTCGTGTTGTCTTTTATTCTTTCTCAAGATAAACTCTTTACTGCAAAACTTACACCTATGTTCTTTCGATACAGCGTCAGATCCCAAATCGGAATTCATATTAATAAAAAATTTAAAAAAATAAAAAAATGCATAAATTTCTGGTTTGTACAAGAACTCTATCTTTGCTCAACAATGATAAGTTTACAAGCTAGCAGAAACTGTTTAAGCATTTTTTTATTTTTTTTTATTTTTTATTAATTTATTTTTATTTTTAAATAATTTTTCTTGTAAATTTATGATATCAAAGAAAACATGTGATGGTTTTCTCTGTGTGCTTCCGATTAATCTGGTCAATATTATGATGGTTTTCTCCGTGTGCTTCCGATTATTATTGTTAATATTATAGTGGTTTTCTCAGTGTGCTCCTGATTATTCTTGACAATATTATGATGGTTTTTCCCGTGTTCTTGCAATCATTCCTGTGGTTTCTTCAAGTGTTTCTGACTATACTGAGAAACCGCCCTCTGCATGGATTTTTTTTTGTTCTAATGAGACATGTCATTTTATTTGGAGTTACATTTAATTCAATAATTTCTGCTACTAAATCAAAACTTGCAATATTTTTATCAGGTGGAATTAACAAATATCATTCATTACTCAGTCAAATTAATATTACGCCATGAGACATCTGTGGAGCACCAACATGCAAGACGAACTTCCTTTTCCTTGGAGTCTAACGAAGCCATCCTTCTTTTGCGATCGTTAGTGAGCATCCCGCATCCCGCATAAAATAACTAAATATTATTTACCTGCAAGCAACATGTGGCGACATCTGTTGTTGAAAAGCAGAACTACATGCATAAAGTACTTTTGCATTAGATATATTAATTCTCGCTGATGAAATATGAAAAAATTTCTATTTAAGTATTGAATCTAATTTAAAACACTCAATTGGTATCTGACATTAGTCTCAGTAACTAATATGAATTCCGATTTGGGATCTGACGCTGTATCGAAAGAACATAGGTGTAAGTTTTGCAGTAAAGAGTTTATCTTGAGAAAGAATAAAAGACAACACGAGAAGAATGACGGTGTTAAAAATCCACTGCGCAATATGATAAGTTGTGTTCGATGTAGCAAGTCGTTTACGCGGAGAGAGAGCCTAAAAAGACATGGCAGAACTTGTAGCGCCAAGCCTGCGTACAAGCTAGAGGACAACGATGAATCTAATAGCCTAAGGAAGAGTGATCTGCATTACGACAATAATTTTCTTGGCTCTTCCGATCTCGACAAAGAACTTAAATTAAAGAAGGTTGATGATTTACGGAAGAATGAAGACAATGGAAGAATCCTTAACGTGAAAAGTGAGAATATATTCCAGCCGAATTCAAGTAGATCTTTCCTACTTTGTAAAAATGATGGACTCCTAAAAAGGAAGCATGAAGACGATGAAGACGCTTCAACATCATCAACATCGAATTATTACGGTAAATTGGGTAAAGACGATTCCTTCTACGGTGATTGTTACAGTGACTCTGAGGCTGTTGACAAAGACATAGACTATGATGAAGCACCTAAAGCTGCCAAGATCGAAGAATGTGGCGGTGTCCTGAGACCGAAACGATGGAAACGACCTTGATATATTAAATAAATCTGATCAAGCTTGTGATGATCACCGTCTCAAACATGAAAGTTACCCTGAGGTTGGTGGTAAAACGGAAGACACCAGAGATCATAATATTTATTAAAAAGGTGCAAGGAAGATGGTGGTAGAAGAGAATGATTACACATCATGGAAAGATCCAAACATATTGGTTGACCGGCTAAGACTTCTACATGGTTCGCTTTGTGCAGGAAACTATTCGTGCATCAAAGAAATATCCTTCATACTCAAGGAACTGAGGAATGCTGGCTACATACAATATTGACTTGTTTTACTTGCATTTGTATAATGTAAAGCAATAAAATAAATAATTTAAATTATAAGAATGTAATGTTTTTATTTCTTGTATTATGATTTCTTACTAAGACTTAGATCTCGTAACTTGTGCTTCCTTTTTGCCTTTTTTAGTTGATGGAGCTTCCAAATGTGCTTCCTTATTCGATGATGTATCCAAAATGTGCTGCCTTTTCGTTGGCGGTGCTTCCAAATGTGCTGCCTTTTCGTTGTCGGTGCTTCCAAATTTGCTGCCTTTACGTTGTCGGTGCTTCCAAATGTGCTGCCTTTACGTTGTCGGTGCTTCCAAATGTGCTGCCTTTTCGATGACGGTGCTTCCAAATGTGCTGCCTTTTCGTAGTCGGTGCTTCCAAATGTGCTGCCTTTTCGTAGTCGGTGCTTCCAAATGTGCTGCCTTTTCGTTGTCGGTGCTTCCAAATGTGCTGCCTTTTCGTTGTCGGTGCTTCCAAATGTGCTGCCTTTTCGTTGTCGGTGCTTCCAAATGTGCTGCCTTTTCGTTGTCGGTGCTTCCAAATGTGCTGCCTTTTCGTTGTCGGTGCTTCCAAATGTGCTGCCTTTTCGTTGTCGGTGCTTCCAAATGTGCTGCCTTTTCGTTGTCGGTGCTTCCAAATGTGCTGCCTTTTCGTTGTCGGTGCTTCCAAATGTGCTGCCTTTTCGTTGTCGGTGCTTCCAAATGTGCTGCCTTTACGTTGTCGGTGCTTCGAAATGTGCTGCCTTTACGTTGTCGGTGCTTCCAAATGTGCTGCCTTTTCGTAGTCGGTGCTTCCAAATGTGCTGCCTTTACGTTGTCGGTGCTTCCAAATGTGCTGCCTTTACGTTGTCGGTGTTTCCAAATGTGCTGCCTTTTCGATGACGGTGCTTCCAAATGTGCTGCCTTTTCGTAGTCGGTGCTTCCAAATGTGCTGCCATTTCGTTGTCGGTGCTTCCAAATGTGCTGCCTTTTCGTTGTCGGTGCTTCCAAATGTGCTGCCTTTTCGTTGTCGGTGCTTCCAAATGTGCTGCCTTTACGTTGTCGGTGCTTCCAAATGTGCTGCCTTTACGTTGTCGGTGCTTCCAAATGTGCTGCCTTTTCGATGACGGTGCTTCCAAATGTGCTGCCTTTTCGTAGTCGGTGCTTCCAAATGTGCTGCCTTTACGTTGTCGGTGCTTCCAAATGTGCTGCCTTTTCGTTGTCGGTGCTTCCAAATGTGCTGCCTTTTCGTTGTCGGTGCTTCCAAATGTGCTGCCTTTTCGTTGTCGGTGCTTCCAAATGTGCTGCCTTTTCGTTGTCGGTGCTTCCAAATGTGCTGCCTTTTCGTTGTCGGTGCTTCCAAATGTGCTGCCTTTACGTTGTCGGTGCTTCCAAATGTGCTGCCTTTACGTTGTCGGTGCTTCCAAATGTGCTGCCTTTTCGTAGTCGGTGCTTCCAAATGTGCTGCCTTTACGTTGTCGGTGCTTCCAAATGTGCTGCCTTTATGTTGTCGGTGTTTCCAAATGTGCTGCCTTTTCGATGACGGTGCTTCCAAATGTGCTGCCTTTTCGTAGTCGGTGCTTCCAAATGTGCTGCCATTTCGTTGTCGGTGCTTCCAAATGTGCTGCCTTTTCGTTGCCGGTGCTTCCAAATGTGCTGCCTTTTCGTTGTCGGTGCTTCCAAATGTGCTGCCTTTTCGTTGCCGGTGCTTCCAAATGTGCTGCCTTTTCGTTGTCGGTGCTTCCAAATGTGCTGCCTTTTCGTTGATGGTCCTTCTATTTTTAATGTTGTTTTGACTCTAGTATTATTGTAAATGGTTCTTGATTTGACTAGCGTATTGTTCCATACGGTGCATGTATATATAAGCGAGCTCTAGACAACAGGATTCTTAGTTTGTTACTGACGTCGTCGGTGTAAGGATCACCTAGTTTGTTTCTTCTGGTGCATTAATCACGTAATTACCTGTTCTTGCCTACTCGATGGCATCTTTACCGACTTTAACGACGAACTCGATGGAGGTTGTACCATCGACTGCTGGAACCATGACGTCAGCGTCGACGATGGTGGAGCAGATCCTGTTGGCAACGTCGATGTCAACACTGGAGGAGACTTCAACAGACGTGGTACCGCCAGCAGAAGAGACTTTAATGCCGCTAGTGCTGGCTGCACAGGGAAACTCGGCGAACGCTGGTTCGCCATCAATGGAGACTTCAATGGATGCTGAATCGACAACAACTAACGAACATCGGTGCTGTTACTGCGACAAGATTTTCTCAAACAACAGCAATGCTCGACGACATGAGAATAGAGAATGTGCCAAGAACCTATATCGTAAAATGTTTGTTTGTGAGAAATGTCATAAGCAGTTTGCCAGAAAAGATAATATGAAAACGCACATGAAGGCATGCAAAGGTCCTGCTGTTCGGCAGAAAGTAAAGGTTTCGGCGCAACAACGATGCATTGATGTTCATAAGAGTATGCCTGGAGATGGTGCAACTGCGGCAACGTCAGTATCTGGATCGGGTCTGAAAGGTTCGTCTTCATTACCACGGTATCCTTGCAGCTACTGTGATACGTCGTTCGCATTTGCTCATGATGCACGAAGACATGAGCGGAGCAAATGCACGAAGAATCCATCTCGCATGAAGTTTCGATGTGATGAGTGTCATGAATGGTTTACTCGAATTGATAATTTGCGAAGACATGCAAAAAACTGTAAAGGTGAAGTCCGTGTGCCTACTGCTGAACTACCTGCAGAAATTTCGACTCCTCGGTTTAGGTTGAAGGCTCGTGAGCGTACAAGCAAGAAAACCGATGTGCAGCAACCGATTGGTATGACGTCTGAACAGGAAAATAAACCTAAGATTGTGTTCAGCGCATTACAAGTGAACGATAATGGCTTCTACTTGGCGCAGTCTGCATTTCGTGGAACATTGAAGGACTACTATTATTATTTAAATACGTTAGGTGAGTCGAAAGACATTTGTAATTTTCTTGATGATATCAGAGAGTACATAATCAATCAGCTTACTGATGATGTAGCAACAAACGGACCTTTGAAATATAACTTGTGGTTGGACTGTATATATGGAAAGCCATATCCGTTCGATGACAAAGTGAAGAAGTGTGCATTCAAGACATCGGCTGCAGTAATTTACAGTTCTAACGATGTGAAGCAAACTGTTAAAAACGGTATCCAGAAACTCTGTCAAGAAGAGGTGGAATATGTCTGTAAAGGTTCTGGCTGGACTCTGTCTAGTATAAACCGATTGGAGCTATGAATTAGTCATTTCACACCGCTGCGGAACTAAATGATTATAAGATTTCTGGCTTTCGCAAATGATCATGTAGTAGAATAGAAATTATGTAATAAATATTATGTTTGTAAAAGAACTTGTGGTGTTTAATTCCTCGAACCTGTTACTATTATGTTAAATTGATGTTATATTTAATTTTTTTTGCATCGTCCTAGATCGTACCAAGGACCTTAGTCGACCTAATCGATCAGTATATAGATTACAAATTTATTTAATGAATTTTGGAATTTTTCCCTAATTTCTAGCTAAATAATTATGGATTTTCAAGATGGCGGCCAAATGACAATATGTTGGGTGTCACAGCAATAATAAATGATTACTGCACTCTAGCGGATAAGAATTAAACTAACATGGCGTCAGCGCACTCTCGCCGACGATACACTGATGATGGCTTCCAGCAGACGAGGACAAGATGGCGGACATGACGTCATACTACCTGACGATATATATGCTTTGAAAAAAAAAGTGGAGGGAGTGTGTATGCCTGCAGCCACCGCGGGGGAAGGATCGGTCGTCATTTTTATTTTTTTTTTGCACTCGTCGGTTTCGAACCGAGGACTCCGAGCTCCGTGTCGTAAATGTATGATTTTTATTAATAATTTATTAAAAAAATTTTATTTAAATTTTTTTATAAATTTTTAATTTTTTTCATTAAAATCGGATAATAAATTTAAAGATGGCGGCCGTAACGGAAATTGCAACGGTGACGTCATAATTAAAAATGGCGGATAACACAATGCCGGAATGTTCGAGAAAACGAAATGATGTCATCCAAGATTGTGGATCCAAGATGGCCGTCGGGGTCAAGGTCAGAGGTCAAGGTCACATCCTGATAGAGGCTTAACTGTGGCTTGAGTTAAGGATGATTAAGCCTCTATCAGGACATTTCTAGCCGCTAGGATTTTTAAGGACTAAAACGGGAAATTTTCCCTCGAAACGGGAATTTTTCCCTCGAAAACGGGAATTTTTTTCTTAAAACGGGAAATTTTTAGTCATTTTGAGTCATTTTTGAGGAATTTTAAGGAATTTTTGCCGCCGTGACGTCACAAATCCAAGATGGCGGAGCCGGCTCTCGGCTCCACACCCAGAACCCAGATCTAGGAAATACTATTATATACTACTATTACTGAGTCTAATAATACCTATGCTTTGTGACAGCTGAGAAGCACTAACATGCAAGACAAACTTCCTTCTCTTGATGTACTGCGAAGTCTTCCTTCTCTTGCGACCGTGAGTGAACATCCTGCATCCGGATTAAAAAAATATATTATTTACCTCAAAACAACACGCTGGTGGGAATAGGAACTAGGTATTTGCAACAAGTTTCTTGCATGAGAAAAATTAACTCTCGTTGACGAAATATTAAAAAATATAAGTATGTGTGTGTATTCATGTAATGGTTCCAATTATTTGAAACTCTCAGTAAACATCTGCTATTATTCTCAGTAACTAGGTAATATCCCTGTTCAATGTTTTCAGCTGTATCAAAAGGACACAGGTGTAAATTTTTGCAGGAAGGAATATATCTTGAGAAAGAATGGTAGACAACCCGAGAAGAATGACTGTGACGCACAATTATAAGTTTCAGTCGTTGTAAAAAGCAGTGGCGTCTCGTCAGGGCAAGCAAGGCAAGCAGTGCTTGCCCAGGCAGTTTCCAGACATTTAATTTTTTAAATAAATATTTTATTCAGTATAGTATTTTACTTTGGCTCGTGCCGTTAGGTGTATGTATTTTTTACACTATCTTCTTGGGACCCAGTAGAGTAAGATGGGGCAAAAATCCGCGTGGGGCAAAGGTCCTATCTTGGAATATTTTGTATTAATGAAAATTCTTGGCAACATTTACCCAGTCAAGAAAAGTGTCGCCATTGTGGTCGTTTATTGCCATGTGTGTCGTGCCAGTGTATAACACCTAGCGAACATAATGAGGTAAGAACTAATTTACTATAATCTGATGTAATTTTGCAGCAATACAAAACAATGTGTGTCGCCGAGAACAACGATCGGGAAGGATTTATGAAACCACAGTAAGAAAGTGTGCTTCTTTATGGTTACTGTGCATTGGTAGTAGTAGAGATTGTTAAACACAGGTAGCAGCAGGAGTCGCGCACAGGCCAGACTGCGCTCTGGGGCAAGCATCCGCAACTAATGACGGGGTAAAGATCCGCACTACGTGTTTCATGCGGATATTTGCCCCTCGCCCGTGTTTGTCTAACTAAACATAAATTAAATTGTTTAAAGTAATGTTTTAATTTGAAGTCTCAGTCTCTCTAATGCTCAATATTTTGCTGTGGGTTTAGGCACTTGGAGGAAAATGTTTTGGCAATATAAATTGTCATTGCATACATTTGCTGACACTTCCACCCCACAGTTGCCACAAAATGCAACCACTTGACAGAAGCTTTTTCAGACCACTGAAAGCTTTCTATGCTGATGAATGCAACAAATGGTTAGTGACACATCCTGGAAGAAACATAACTCCCTACCAGTTTTGTGAATTGTTTGGTAAAGCTTATGAAAGGTGTGCAACATTAGAGAAAGCAGGAAATGCTTTTAGAGCATGTGGGATCTGGCCTATCAATTCTGATGTACTCACGGACAAAGACTTTCTTCCTTCTAGTGTCACTGATTTCGCACAAAATAGTGAACGTTGTAGTGAAGAACGTGGAGATAACAGAGCAGAATCTTCTCAAGTGGACAAAGAAGTTGACTCAGAACAGTCAACGTGTCAAACAACTCAAGATATTCGTAGGTCAGTTCCTAATGTGGATGATCCTAATCCTGTGAATCCTCCCTACACATGTGAACCATCAATAGTCTTAGACATAAACAAGCCAAGTTGCTCAGGCGCTAAAGCTAGAACTCCAGTTTCACCAAAAGAAATCCTTCCAATGCCAAAGAGGTCTGAGCAGAAGCAAACATTCTGAAATAATATCCAGTTCGCCATACAAGAATAAATTACTTGAAGATCTGAAAGAAAAGGAGAAAAAAATGGCTGATAAAGACGAGCGTAGGAAAACACGATTTGGAGTGAAGAAAGAAGGTGTTAAACAAGTAAAATCAGCCATTCAGTCAGACAAAATTCAGTGCCCAGGCTGTGATGCATTGTATGAAGACCCACCTAACGAGGACTGGATCCAGTGTACTTCATGTGAGGCATGGTGGCACGAAAACTGTAGTGCATATGACACACTTAACTTTGTGTGTGATTTGTGTCAATGAAGCTCCAGAATTGAACCTGTCTATAAACTACTAGATAAATGTTGTATTTGTCCCTTCACTATGTCAATGCTGTTACTGCATCTGTTCAATTTTTTATTTTATTTTACGCCAAGGCATAAATTAAAAAAAATGATATTTTGCATACATTGTGTAAGTTGAAGTTATCTACTTTCTACTATGTCTACTATCGTTAGTCTATTGCCATTGGGTTTCTTTAACTTTTCATTGGTTTATTTAATTTCAAATTTGTAGAGCTAGAATATTTTTAATTTTCTATTTAAACACATATTTTAAGAAAGTTAGAATTTTATTTTTAAATTTTTTATTTTAAATTTTTAAATTTGAACCATGTTTTATAAATATTTAAGCAATATTTTAAAATTTATTAATTATTTTGTCTATTTAGATTTTTGAGCTCTTTGTGTGATTTTGTAATTTCCTGTTTACAACTTCCAATGTGGTGATATTTTACAATAAGCATATTATAATAAATAAAATGTTTTCCTGTAGATAATAAGTGTTGATCGCTGTGTGTTTAGATGTTGAAAGGTGCGGGTATTTGACCCACTCAATTCGGATCTTTGCCCCACTAGTGGGGCAAAGATCCGGATTTGCACATCTATCGATACTTGTAACTTATAAAATAATGAACTTGTTTTCCTACAGTTGTGAATATAACTGAATTGCATTAATGTGTGTGTATTCCGGACATGAAGAGAAAAACATCCTCCTGCTATTTGGACAGTCAGAATATCAATTTAAACCTTAAGTGCGGAGCTTTGCCCCATCTTACTCTACTGTGCACTGTGCGCTATAAGAAAAGAACTCGTTGACACAAAAACATGCTGTTTTAGAAGCGTTGCTAGGTTTAGAAGCGCTGGTAGGATCGCTTTCAGCAGGAAGGCTGCCGCAGTAGTTTCCTTTCGGAAGGGGGGTGGCATGATACAAAGGTTCAGGGAGGGGATTGGCTGTAAAAACACGTGGTAGAAGCTACGAAGGTAGCGCTTTCTTGCCGAACTGAAGCGAACATGGCCGAAGCAGATGGTGGAATTCATCCGCCGACTGCTTCGGCTATGTCCGCTACAATTCGGCAGGGCAGGTGGCGAGGTCGCGTTTCAGTCGGCGGTCGTCTCTCGGGGCGCGCGCATCTCTCCCGCGGGCTGTTGGCTGGCAGTGCGTGGGGGGTTTGTGGGCGTACGGCAGGCGGCCTAGCAATACCAACTGCTACCGACCGCGTCCCGCGGGTGGTGGATACGGGATCCCAGCTCGAGAGTTGCAATCTCGCTGGGGTGGCTGTGAATAACCAATAGCAGTCCGCGGACCAATGGCCGGCCTGTGGAGTCGTTATCACGGCTGTCGGGGAGAAAGGTAGCCTGAATGCAGCTCGGCGCGTGGCAGGAAGCAGCTTCGTCGGCGAAGGCACCGCAGGGGAGCTCGATGTGCCATAGTAGCGAAGTGTAGACGAACTGCGGGCTGGAACTTGCGGAGCTGTGGACTGCCGCGCGCGCAACGGAAGTGAACAGCATCGTAACTCTGAAGGAAGAGATGGCGGCGCCTTTAAGTTGGAGCCAGTGGTAGCCTGGGCGGCGCGACCTTCAACCGACCCGGGATTTTGGAGGACAAGAGGGTCCGACTCGCAAGATACTTAATTGGCCTGAACGTCTTACCTCCACCCTGGCTTGAAAGGTTGTTGGCTGTTGACTGGAAGAATGAAGATGAAGATGGCACAATGTCAGGCTGCCTTTCGCCCCGTACGCCCGCAGTTTGAGCCGGTTTACTGGCTCGTCTGCCCACATCTGGTTTAACTGTGGCTGCCTGGGCAGCTGTGCTGGGCTGACGAGTGAAGTCGCCCGCCCCTGGGGGCGCATGCGCCCCTGGTTAATAATAACCCAGGAGTACCCAACATTTAAATGCGGGCCGCAAGGCCCAATCACCCAACTCCAGCATGGTTGATTTTTCAGCCCCTCCAACTCTTCTTACCTGGACCCTTCTTCCCTCTTGTCCAGTAGTTACCTGCTTGCTTAATGCATGTTTATTTGATCCCCGCATGACCCGGCCCAGGGTTTTCCCTGTGTCTATGCAGGTTTTACCTGAGTCACATTAGCTAGCTTTTAAGCTAGGCGACCAATGGGGCGTCAGTCATGGCGCCAATTGCAGCCATGGCTGGCCAGTAAACCCCAATAAGCACACGATTGCACGCGCCCTTGTCCTGCATGGTTAAAAACCCGCATGGTAGAGTGTATAGGCTTCGGCCTGAGACACACTTAGGTCCTCCCCTAACCTGGACCCTCCCCTACACACTTAGAATTAACTTAGGCTAGGAAAAAAAATCGTGGCATTTCAGGAATGATTGACGTGCCAGTTTCTTGGTACACGTACCAGTTAACAGAGTTTCTGATCATGTATGAAGATAATTTCTTTTGTGTTGGTACGAAAAATACCAAGATTTAATTTTTACTATTCTAGTACATTTTTATGAGGTTCTTCTCTTTATTTTAAGTAGGGTAAAGTAAGGTAATTTTACAGTAATTCTAATAAATTATGAATTATAATTGTAATATAAATTTGAAAAAATACAAAAACACTTGTTCATACAACAAACATATATAATAAACCTCATATAACAAAATTACGGCTTTAATACCCCAATTTCTTTAATTATTAAGAAAAAAGTCAACACTTGTGCAGAAGGTAAGTTTGCAATAAGGGAGGTAATTTCGCAACACAGGTAAGGTAATTTAGCAACAATAAAATTGTTCACACATACTGAAATTACTTGAACATGCTGATGTTTAATCAGAATCGTCGAAGTCATATTTTCCACCACAAATGTCGCACATGTAGACTACGTCGTCGTTAGGACATTTCTGACAATTTTCATGGTATGGTACTCTGCAGAAAGAACACTGAATCCATTTTGCGCCAGTCTTCTTCGAAACGTCCATTGAAAAGAACTGAGAACACTCACCACACTCCCAATCATCTGTGATCAACTGATGTGTCTTCTCGATATTATGGCTAGGTCGACTCTGAAGTCCAAAACATCCGGGCTGAGGCTCAGGTGGGTTGAGACATTTAGCCGACTTATCTTTGATAAGGTGTTTCGCTACAGTCTTTCTTTTCTTTTTTTAGATTGACTTTCTTCTGCTGACCTATTCATTTTTGGAAAATGTGGCACTTTCAGTAATAGATTAATTTCTTCTTCCTCTGAAATAGTCCTAGGCCTACTTTGGTAATCATAACGTCTACTGCTTTGTGACTTTGTTGGACTATCTGTAGCCATTTCCTTATGTGGACAATTAGTAGAATTTCCCACTGAAGGCGCGTGTGTGAGGAAATTATCTGTCAGTCTACTCGGAGCTAAAGCCTCACCTGCAACAGCGTCAGCATTAAAAGGACATGCTCTAGATTTCCTGAAAGAATTTACAATATTTGAAGGAGAAAAACTTTCAACAAATGCTGGGCCTAGAATCTCATGAAAGTTAGAACGATCTGGCTTGTCATTGGGATGCATTAGCATGAATTCATGGAGCTCTTTTGACAATTTGCTCTTCAAAGGCTTGTAAACACCCACATCAAGCGGCTGTAGCAAATGACTCGTGTGAGGAGAAAATGTCATAAGATAAACTTGGTTGTCTTTAGCACTTGTATTACCTCTGGTCCGATATGAGCAGTCGGAATCCATCAACAGAACATTTGGTCTTGCATCAGAAATAGAACTAATAAAAAAACGGAACCACTCAAGAAACTGTTCTGAGTTTATCCAACCCTTTGGGGAAAGTCTGTTTTTCAAGCTATCATTCCACCTCACCCCCTTAAATATAATCATAGGTGGAATAAAAATCCCATCAGGACAAGCGCAGCCGACTAGTGTATGGATCTGACCTCGTTCCCCATAAGTTCTCTTGTAAACATATTTCTTCCCTACTTGACAGACAACCTTATTTGGTTTGACCACATAATCAAGTCCAGTCTCATCCACATTCCAGATTCTTGAAGGCTGATCTTTAATTTCTAATTTACACAAAAGGGCATCTAACTTACTGAAATAGTCATCAATAATTACAGGGTTTGACATTGAAGCACGATATGCAGACAGATTTTCAGGAACCCTTAAGCAAAAATTATAACGTTCCTTGAATATTGACCCCCACCTTTTGCTGGCAATTTTTTTAGCAGGATTTAACAAGTGTTGACGATGCACAGACTCGGCGAGGTCGTACGCGAGCTTTCTTACTTGTGTCACGGTGAGTCCAAATCAAAGTTCTTGCATTCCAATAATGAAGTAAAACACACGCTGTTCAATGTCTGCAGGTAGTGCGTACAGCCTACCCAGTTTAAGCACTCGAGGATGATCTAAGTCTTCATTATCTTTAATGAACTTTTTCAGTGTATTATATGGTACACCAGACATCTTAGTAGCCTTGTAGATAGTTGTGTTTTCATGTTTCACTTTTTTTGCAGCACTGAGAAACTCAGAAATGTCATAGTTTCTGTAGTGTGCCAAATTTTTATCACTAGACTTTATTGAATACATTTTTCGCTCCACTTCACATAGGGCTACATCACACAAAGAACTGCACCTAAAAAGGAATCGTATTTTATTAAATTCGTAAATGAACATGGGTAATGTAAAACCATAAAACTGTGTATGATATGTTCTATATTACTTACAATCAATCAGGTTACATAAAACAAAGCAAATGAAAATTGTGTAAATATAGACAGGTAAGTTCGCATGGTACTTCAAATATGGGTAGGTAATTTGGCAATAGTCCTAAACGTAATAACTGTAAAAATAAATTAAAAAGAAGACCTCCTTACATGCAAATGTAATAATTAAACAAACATAAATAGCTCATTAAAGTGGAAATAATAGTTGTTTCCGCACATTCTACCATTACTTCAAAATTTGGCTCAGATTGCTAAGAAACAAGGCTTGATTGCTAACGCCATAGCGTCAACAGAATAAGGAAAAAAAATTCGGAAATGAAAAGTTAAAAAACTACGTTTTTGGCACTTATAACTGTATGTATTATAGTCATTGTTACTTACATGCATGTAATTACAAAAAATATATTATTAAAAGATGTATAAAATGGTCTTCCATCACAATATGAAACGCCGCCGTACGTTTTCACGATTTCTGTGGAGCGAACTACCGTTTAGAAAGAAGCGAGCAGGTGTGTGCTCCTCAGCGGACAGTCTATGCTAACTGTCGGGGGAAAGACAAGCTTCTAGCACGGAAGGGAAGTTAGCAATGGCCTAGTGAAAAAATGCTGCGAAATTTCCTGTGCTGCAAAATAACCTTACTTTACCCTACTTACTTTGCCATGTGTTGTCTGTTTATATATTTTGTACCAGATATCGATGATACTACACTCCCACTTAGTATATAAGTAATGTGGAGTAGGTATTTTACTATCATAATAATGTAAGTCAAACATTATTTTTTAAAAATAATTTATTTAAAAAAAATGTCAATTTTTCTACTTGTGGAATAGTCAATGTTCAGTTAAGAAAACTACTTAAATAGCACCATTTTGTACCTTGAAATCCATATTTTCCCGGGGGAGGGTCCCCTTCCCCCCCCCCCTTATCATGTTTTGATGTGAACGGAGTTGTTGCTTCCCCTCATGTAAACCTCACGCCTCGCCACTGGTAAAAAGTCGTTTACGCGAAGAGAGAGCTTAAAAAGACATGATAGAACTTGCCTGCGAACAAGCTAGAGGTCAACGATGGAGCTACTTTTCTATAGAAGAGTGTTCTGCATTATGTCAATAATTTTAATATTCTTGGGAGAGATTATATTTACTTACGTCTCTTCTGATCTCAACAAAGAACATAAATTGAAGGACGTTGATGATTTATTGAAGACTGAAGGCAATGAAAGAATCCTCAACATGAAAAGTGAGAATACATTCAAGCCAAAATCAGGTAGATCCTCCGTACTTTTAAAAATGATGGACTCCTAAAAATGAAGCATCAAGGCGATGAAGAAGCTTCGACATCAACGATTTCGATTTCTTACAGTAATCCGGGTGAAGACGATGACTTCTACGATGATGGCGACAGTGACTCTGAGGCTGGCGACATAACCAATTATTATAATGAAGCACATAAAGCTAGCAAGATTGAAAGCTGTGATGAAGCCCCGAGACCAAAATGTTGGAAACCGCGTGAAAAAATAAATTATACTGATCAAGCTTACGTTTAACACCGGGACTTAGTGATCTAAGAATATTAATACCCGACATTCCAGGAAGATTACGGTAGCAGAATAAATTGATGATATGTCATGGGAAGATTCTTACATTTTGTTTGAAAGCCTGAGACGGTTTGTGGCTTCGGTTAAAAGAGGAAACTACTCGCATATCGACGAATTAGCCTCCATACTTAAAGAACTGATGGAGGCTGGCTACATAAATTATTCACTTGTTTAACTTGCATGTGTATAATATTTAAAATAAATCAATTATTAAGATTTCAAAAATTTATTGTTTCTAGCTACGACTGAGATCTCATAATACAGCTTCCTTGTATTGATTGTGCTTCCCAATATGCTTTCTTTTTTTACTCTTCTTCCTTTTCGTTGTTTTTTTTTTTTTCATCTTTTCATTGATTGTACTTCCAATTGTGCTTATTTCGTTGATTGTGCTTCATTTTCGTTGATTGTACATCTTTTCATTAATTGTGCTTCCAATTGTGCTTCTTTTTTTAATTGTGCTTATAAGTGTGCCTTTTTTTTATTGTGAATCGTTAAGTCTGTACTCAGGACATTATTAGTCTCATTGTTCGGTGATGTCTGATCAAAACACCTCACATTGGACATTGCCTGTTTAAAAAGGTCTTTCGAGTATCATCGAAATTACCTCTCGGTTCGGACATGCTTAGTCTATACGCCTATTCCAAGTATCAAAAAATTAGACTTCAATGGTAGGCACAGCGACAGTGTATTTATTTCGTCAGAAAGGTATCTTATATAAAGTTGTTTTTCGTAAAGTGAATGATTAATAAACTCCATGAAAGATAATGAGAAATAGAATTTAAAATTTATTTTAAGCTTTAGTTACTCTTATAACTGGTCGAGAATCAAAACAAGGTGAGAAATTTATCGAGTAAATCTTACATTAATAGACAATTTTTTGTTTATTTTTTAATGTTTTCCGAATTTATAAGCCAAATATTATGGATTTCCAATATGGCGACCAATATGCCATCATCGGCTTACTGGTGGCTGGTAGTAGAGGAATTTAAGCTTATTTTATGACTTTGCCCCATATTTATTGAAATTATTATTTTTTAAATAGAATTATTTTTTTGCATCGATCAATTATTGAACAAAGGACAGGAATCGATCAAATCAGTCAGTACACTAATTGCAGATTTTTTTATGAATTATGGAAAATTTTCCGAATTTATAGCTAAATAACTATGGATTTCCAAAATGGCGGCCAAATTTCAAGATGGTGGACAGCCTGGAAAAATATTACTGCACTCTAGAAGATAAGAATTAAACTAGCATGGTGGTATTGTACCTACTCCAGCAGGCTAAAAATAAATGGCAGCCTCCAGCAGACGAAAACAAGATTACGGACGTGACGTCACACTATATGCACCGTAGCACAAGTCGTGGGAGGTCAGTCTGTCAGTGGCTTCCATGGACGAAGAATCAGCTGCAATTTTTAATCGAATGAGCTCCCCTGGTTCGAAACGAAGATTCTGAGCTCCATGACGTAGTGAAATATTTAAATAATAGTTTACTAATATTTGATTATTTAATTTTTTTTATAAATTTTTAATTTTTTTCCAAATTTTTATAATAATAATTACGGATTTACAGTATGCCAGAAGTAAAAAGTTTTAACAAACAAAATGTTGGTAAAAATTAATTGCTGAATCCAAGATGGCGGATACAAGATGGCCACCATGACGTCACAATCCAAGATGGCGTCGACAATGCACAATCCACAGCCCGGAGCCTGGTCTTGGAGGAACTTATATATACTATTCATTTGCGTATTTTTACCGAAGCCCGTAGCATTATTTGGTTGTATAAAGTATTTGTGGAAAATTCCACAAAAGGCAGGGCCTACTTGCTTTTAAAAATTACACTTAAAAAATGTAGATTTACTGAACTTCAGTAAATTTAATTTTACAAAAAGTTTTTTTTTTCAGTGCAGTGGTAAAATTTAAAAAAAAAAATTGTTTATATAGCCTACTAGAGCGGTATTGGCCTCCCATTTCAAAGTTCTGCCAACACCGAAAATCCTGCCAATGGCCGGTTATTAAGTGCAAATGTCGGTAACAGTATTTCGGCCATAGTAATTCTGCAAAATACACATTATCCCTGCTGCTGATGATTTCGCAAGAGTGAAAGTATCTTCAAATAAAAGGGAAAAATGGCAATTGAGTTGTTTTGAAAATAAAAATCTTGTTTGAATAAACAATATTTATTTTTATTTGTCTCAAACTAATGTAAACACCACTTGAAATATATTCCACCGAAAAGGCAGTAAAATCAGCAACTGTACCTTTATTTTCAGACCGAGAAAACCATCACACCATCACACATTACAAAAAAAAAACATAAAATTCTGGCTTGTACTAGATCTCTATCTTTCCTTAACAATGAGAAGTTCTCAAGCTAGCAGAATCTGTTTGTTTTTTGTAAAAAAATTTCATTTAAAATTTTTTATTAATTACTTTTTATTAAATATTTTTTCTGTTATATTATGATAACAAAGAAAAGTGTAATGGTTTTCTCCGTGTGCTCCAGATTATTCTTGTCAATACGTTTGCTCCTGATTATTCTGCAGCGGACAGCTAGCGTTTTTTTTTCCTAACCTAAGTTAAAACTATTTGTGTAAGGGAGGGGTCTAGGTAGGGAAGACTAAGTGCATCTCAGGGCAAGCCCTATACGCTCTAAACATGCGGGTTTTTAACCATGCAGAGAAGGTCACGTGCATCATGTGCTAGGAGGGGATTGGCCAGCCATGGCAGACGTTTTCGCCATGACTAACTCCCCTCACTCTCAAATCTAGACTAAAACTAGATAGGCCCTAAGTTGGGCCCAGGTAAAACCTCCATAGACAGAGGGAAAACCCTGGGCACATGCATGCGGGATGCAGAGGTCATGCGTTATTACAAGCAGGTGGATTAGGGAGCGTTCAAGTATTACGTAACGAATTTGTGGGGGGGGGGGGGTCTCGTAAAACGTTACGATGCGTTACAGGGGAGGGAGGGGGGTTTGACCTACGCGTTACGTCTTTTTTTTTTTTTTTTTTTAACCCCTTCAGAACGGTCGCGTAGAGACAGATTCTTTCACGCATTTTTTAAAAAAAAATTTCTCAAAATTTCAAATGTAATGATAACTTAATTTTTTTTTATCTTCACAAAATTGCTTCTGCTTGTTGCTTTACAGGATTAGTGAATAATGTTTTTTTAACTCCAAACGTAAAGCCTATATATATATATATATATATATATATATATATATATATCAACAGCTGTGATAGTTTTTCTCGTCAATTCAGTAAAGTAGTTAAAACAAAAAATACCGCTATTCGGATGGCTTCGTTATACTTCGGTTGTCAACGTAGACTCCAATCGCCATATTAGAAATTATAAAGGTATTGATATTCAAAATACACTGTTTTCTATGTGTGACATTTTCTCTCATCACAACAGTAATGTTGTGGTACGAATAACGATTGATCTGAAAGGTTAATAAAAAAACTAGTGAATTAAAATCTCCCAAATTGGCAACCCTTTTCGTTTATTTTTTACAGGGGATTCCCGATTGAATTGTTCGTATTTTGTTCTCCCAAGATGGCAACCCTTTTAGTTTATGTGCTCCAAGCACTCGACCGACTGTATGAAAATTGACAACTACGATGTTTCGGCGGAATATAGAAACCCTGAAGATAGCTTGCAGGATCCAGCAGAACCTAATATGGCGTGGTATAGCGCTCTGGTTGTGAATCGCAATATTTCTCGCAAGTTATTAAATGCGCGGATGAATCCTGCTGTTCCCGCTTGAGGAGTGCATTAAAATCTGTCTTTCCAGAAACTTTCCTGCCGCCACCCTGCCCAATCCTTCAAACAGCAAACAAGCTCGTGGTACCTAGTCACATAGACAAAGGATCATGCAAGTTTTCGCCACTTCTTGTGAGGTTGTCTGTTGAACTGTCGCCTTCTCTAGAAGGGTTTAAGCAGATGCCTTACGATTTATTTGGCCCATCAGTACAATCCGACCTAAAGAACCGAGTATGTTCAACCTGTGGGATTTATTTTACATCCCACAAGAGTGTGCAAATGCACAATCGTTACATGCATGGCAAGACTGCCCAAGACCTTCGTGAAAGTCGAGTACGGCCACAGCGACTTGCTGCAAGAAGGGCAAATGAGCTTCTCTGCATTGTGCGTCGCTGTGAAACATCGTCTGAGGATGCCGATTGGCTGGACGAAGACGAAGTTGTTGCAAGCGGGTTAACAATTCCGGAACCCTCTTCGTCTGCTCTCCGGATGCCAGTAATGAAAGAATATGAGTGGCTGGCAAACCCATGGACAGAGGATAAGTAAAACTCAAATTTAATTGTTTTTTTTTTACAATCTACCTATTTTAATTATGGCTAATTTTATTTTAAATGTTTTTCGTTTTCGTTCGATCGTATTCTTAAATACTATTATATTTTGACAAATATATTTTATTTCAGTTAGTTTTATGTTTGTAATTGCATTGCCAAAGGTAAAAATAATTATTAGAAATAAAATTTGTTATTTGATTTTAATAGCTTTATTATTAAAACGCTAAAATAGGAGAATGAATGAGAAGAACAATGGCGGATAAAGCAAAAAGTGAGTAAGGACAGAGCCAAGTCAGGAAAACGACGTAATTAAATGTATGATTGAGTAGTAATAATTTATTAGGACAAAAAAAAACATTAGAAAGCTCTTGCTTTTAAAAACAAGACATTTCAAAGGTTAATAAATAACATTAACACGATTAAAACAATAACAAAGGTACTTTAGTGACTTATTCCGGTACGTTACGCCACATAATTGTGACTTTTAGGTAAAAATGGTCACTTGGGGTTAAGTAACTTTTACTAGGGGGGAGGGAGGGTACAGAAAAAAGTTACGGCGCGTTACATGGGGTGGAGGGGGGGTCAAAAATATCAAAAAATTGCATTACGTAATACTTGAACGCTCCCTTACAGGAATAGAAGGATGGTCCTGGAAGAAGAGTGGGGCGTGGTAGAAGTGTTACTATGCAAGGGGTGGGGCACTTGGACTTTTAGTCCGCATTGCATTGGTCAGTTCTGGTATTTTGGGGGCGGCTTATGCCGTTTCCCCGTCGTGCTGCCAGTTAGCACTCATTGTGGCTGTGTAATATGGACAGCTAGCGCTGTTCGTGCTGGATGGCCTTCCCCTCCTTTACCCCCCCCCCCCCTTTGTTCCGCCCCTCCTTGCTTCTCCCCTCTTTCCCGTTCTTGCCTCCCCTCCATAGTAGTGCTGTAGCTGTCCAGCGGGGTTGACGGCACTTCTCTGTCTGGTTTGGTCGTGAGTGTTTGTTCGGAGGCAGGACAAAGGTAGGGTTGGCAACTGATAACAACTGATTGCGATGGAGTGTAGGAGGTGTGTCAGTTAAACACGTCTGTATCGTAGCGTTTCTTGCTGGCCTTTGTGATGAAATTCCCTCTCGGCCTTTCCCCTCAAAACTCATTTTGGCATTCTACGATATAATGGTTAATAATTTTAATCTTGTTTCCGCTAACCATGCCAGTGTCTGCTTTTTCAGTGCCTTGTTCCTTCCGTTTTTGTTCGCCCATTTTGACCTATAATTAATTTTCTTTGTAGCTGGGTTTATTGCCAGGTTAGTGATTCACGACCGAACGCGAAGCGAGGCATCGTATTTATCGTGCTTCTAGGTTAGGTTTAATGTGTGGATGTAATGTATTCATAGAGAGAATTAAATTAACTTGTACTAATTAACTTGGCTAATATAGAGATGTTCCATTTATTTTCGTGTGCTTATTTATGCCCTTGCGCAGGCGAACTTTAAGTTTTTCTTGTGAATCTTGCTTGTTTCATGATGGTTTCAGATCAGTATTTTTATAGCTTTTTTCATATGCTTTGTCTTCGCAAGTTCTATATTTGCGTGAATGTACTCGCTCATGTTTAAGGAGTATTGTCAAACTTAAATGTAATCAAGTTTAATCTGCCATAGTTTTGACTTGTCTCGCTCCACCCTTTGAAACAAGTTGTATGAACTTTCGGCGGTGTTCGGGGCAGCCACACCTTACCCATAGACTAATGGATCTCGGCCATGTGGCGAGTGATAACCGAGGTCGATGTAAATGGGTATGAATTTAATGACATTAAAAATGCTCTCAGGGGTACGTGTCTGGAAAAGCCCTGTTTGACTCATGGTATCTTATGCCATTAAATTTAATCGGGCAATTTTGCTTTATCGAATAACCGGTATGATACTTGTGATTTATCTATTTACATGTGCGTTATGGGCTATGAATTATAGTAATCTGGTTAAGGCTTTAATTTGTATGAATATATTAAGTATTGGCATGTTAGTGGAATGTTGTTTTCGGGTTTGTGCCTTACTTGGGTTTGGGGCCGTGCCCTCTCTCCCCATGATTGTTATTTCTGGATTCTTGTTCTTAATAAAACATTATTGAGAGTGCGTTGTTTTTGCTTGCTTGTCACCACACTAGCCCTGCAGATATCCTATCTGAAGGAGAACTACTTTCCTTGTATCACCTTTGGAATGCTAGAGTTTTGGTCAGGATCTTTGTACACAAGCGCCGAGGTGCCATGCTGCGGTTGGGAGGAACCCCCCTCCCCGCAAGCCTGCAAATTCTGCGCTACTCTGCTAGTGCAGAGCTTACAGTGTGGTGAGCTTTTGTTACATGCTATGGCGACACCCGGTGGAGTATCCTGGGTATACCAGCTACACCGCAAGGAGCTGGCCCAATACTTGGAGGAGAATGACCTTCTGGTGGCAGAGGGGGAGACGGTGGCGTCAATGCGGTCCTGCCTAGTCCAGTTTCTTCAGGACTCGGCTGTTCCGTCCGCGGGAGACCTGCTGCGGCAGTCACCACCGGTAGTGAGTCCAACCATGTCATCCAGTTTTAATGAGAAACTTTTTTTTTCATCATTAAAAACCCTTCCTGTTTTGGTTGGAAGTGATCCAAAATCTGTTTTGGACTTTGTTATCGAGGTTGACAGGCTAAATAAACTCAATATGGTGTCTCAGGAGGCCTTCATGAAGGCATTGCTTACCAAGGCCACTGGTACCTTCGTTTCTCTGATCACCGAGGCCGTCTTGCAGGGCTTAGACTTCCCCAGATTCATAAAGACGTTGGTCTCAGCAGTCTGTCCGCCCCGGGTTTTTGATTCTTGTAAGAGGGACTTGGTCCTGCGGTTTCAACGACCAGAGGAGTTTGTGACTCAGTTCGTTACCTCGGTGACCTCTTACGCCGAGGCCATGGACCTTGGACTGCCCGAGAGCGAGTTCGTTCAGCTGATTTTGGGCAACGTTTCCCCTGTTTTGCTCCAGCATTGTGCCATGCTGACCCCACCCACCTCCTTCGAGGGGCTAAGGGTTTGGGGGGGTGAGGTGGAGAGTCGCAGGATCGCTCATGAGAGGTATCTAGCTGAGTTTCCTCAGGTGCCTAGGAACGGTCAGAGTCAGCCCAGAACTCCTCCGCGCGAGGGGGTCTTTCTTGTTCGGCCGGATGGGGGGGGGTCGGGATCCAGTCTACCTCTCGGGAAATCGGGGCTCTTGGGTCCCGGTCCTCGCGGGGGGTTGGGTCTCAGTCTCCGGGTCGGGCTGGCATGGGCTCGTCTCGTCCCTGTGATGAACAATGGAGCGAGGCTTGGGAACGTGGGCAGGAAGCACCCCTGCGGGTTACTTCGGCCTCAGGTCCAGGTCGCAGAGAAGGGGATGTGGGGATTCCTTTTTATGGACAGGGCTCGAGCGAGAGATTCGCAAATCCCCGATCACTAGCCGGAGGAGCGACGCAGGGAGGCAGGTGCGCCAACTGCACTGCCTATGGACACCTATCGGGGGCATGCCCGCAGCCGCGTCTGGAGCCCAGTGACCGTACGTGCTTCCGATGCCGTCGCCCGGGGCACATGCGTGCTGAGTGTCCGGGAAACGACCGCTGACAGGGCGTAAAAGGGGTCGCTTCTGTTGGACTATTCGAAAATCCTCTCAGCGAATGGGCTTGTTTCGTGTTCCTGTCCAATTTGGTCATGCCTTTCACCCTGCCTTGCTGGACACTGGAGCATCCCGCTCAGTCATCAGCGAGGATTTCCTGGATTCATTACTGGATTCTCTCCCGGGTTTGGCACGCCGTGTGGTTGACGGGCCCCAGATCGCGTTCGGTGTGGCCAATGGTCAGATCGTCCGAGCCTCCAGATCTGTAATTCTTCATTTCAAAATAAAACGTTTTTCATGGAATTGGCGGTTTGTAGTGGTGCCAGGACTGACACCGGGACTCATTATAGGGTTGGACTTTTTGAGTCATGCCCAAGGCATCTTAAACTGTCACACCAGAGACTTGTGTTTTTCTTTCGCCCCTGAGGTTAAAATTCCTCTACAGTTCGAGTCCTCAGGTCCTATCGTTCTGGGATGCGTGGGAGTGGCCATAGATAGGGAGAGGGATAGAGCGATTCAGGAACTCATCGACCAATTTCCGGACATGGTAACGCGTAAACTAGGTAAATGTGAGGTCCGGCCCTACCGGTTTCGTGTGAAGGATGAAATCCCTGTTTCCAGCAAATATCAAAAGGTCTCACCTCCTAAGCTCCAAGCCCTGCGAGATATTGTTCAGAGATTGCTGGAGGAGAAAGTCATCACTCCTTCATCCTCGCCCTACAGTACTCCTACCTTCTTAGTCCGGAAGAAGGATGGCAACAGTTGGCGCCTTGTCCATAATTTTAAGCCCCTGAATGACAAAATAGTGGAGGACGTGTGGCCGTTACCCACGGTGGAAAGCGCCTTGCAGCATTTGGGCAGAGCCAAAAAAATTTCAGTTATCGATCTAAACCATAGTTTTCATCCGTGCCTTCTGGATCCTGCGTGTAGAAAGTATACTGCCTTTTCCACTCCTTTCGGTCATTACCAGTTCAACCGCATCCCTATGGGTGTAAATTTCGGGAGCCAAGCGCTCAGTAGAGTCCTGGATTATGTTCTATCGGATTTGAAATTTAAATTTGTTTTCAACTTCATCGATGACATCATTGTTTATAGTGATTCCTTTCAAGAGCATTTGTCACATCTGAGAGAAGTGTTTCTCCGTTTGTGGTCAGCTGGCCTTACGGCCAATCCAGATAAAATTTCCTTGGCCCAATCATTTGTAAAGTTTTTTGGGTTTGTCATCGCGGAGGGTAGTCTCATCATGGACCCGGAGAAAATCGAGCCCATCGTTAATTTCCCTAGGCCTAAAAATCTAAAGGGAGTTCAGAAATTCCTAGGCATGATGGGGTACTTTGCTCGGTTTGTACCTGATTTCGCAGCTGTCAGTCTCCCGTTAAATAAATTACGGAAGAAGAACACTCCGTTTGTTTGGGGTCCGGAGCAAGAGGAGGCCTTTTTGACATTGAAATGTAGAATGGCTGGCCCTCCTGTCCTTATTCTGCCGAATTTTGAGCAGCGTTTTGCCCTTCAGGTTGACGCATCCTCCATCGCCCTGGGAGCCATTCTGGGCCATTTCGAAAATGGAAGATTAAGACCCATCGCTTTTGCGAGCCGCACCCTTCTGGAGTCTGAACGACGTCTGGGGGTGTACTAAAAGGAGGCCCTGGCATGTTTGTTTGGTATGGAGAAATTTGAGAGCTACCTTGATACTCAAGAGTTCGATTTGTTCACGGACAATCGGGCCCTTTCTTGGTTGTGCAATCATCCACACCAGTTGGGCAAACTTGGCCGTTGGATACTGCGTCTGTCCAGGTTTAAATTTGTTATCCACCATGTTAAGGGCTCAGAGAATGTAGTGGCAGACACTCTCTCCCGCATGTTCAATCCCGAGGAGTATGAGATCACTGACCTGGCTGTTCCTCAGGTCGAGGAATTTTGAGCAGTATGTAAGGTTTTTCCCGAATCATATGTAAACATTCAGCAAGCCCAGTCCGTGGATCCCTATTGTATTGCATCCAAATAATCAAGGATCTTAAAGGTCGTAAGCCCGTCCCCTTTTTGGTGGATCGGGGCCTGTTGGTCTTTGTCGGTACGTCTGGTCGTGCTTGGAAAGTCGTGGTGCCTGCAGCCTTAAGATCCATGCTCCTGTCGTACTTTCATTCCTCCCTGGTTGGGGGACACTTGGGCATTGACAAAACATATCGTAAGATTGCTAGTCGCTTTTTCTGGCCCACCCTCAAGGATGAAGTGTGTACATTCGTGAGGTCTTGTCATCTGTGCCAAATTTCTAAACCTCCACATAACTCTAAGGTGGGATTGTATTGTGCTGATGCCCTGGTAGCCCCCTGGCACGTGGTTCACATCAAAATTTTCGGGCCCCTTACACGTTCTCGTCGGGGAAATGTTTGTCTGTTGGTCGTTTTGGAAATCTTTACTAAATTTCTTTTTCCTCATTCCCCTTCGGAATATGAAGGCGTCCTCCATCGTTAAGGTTCTTGGAGAGCAGGTGTGGAAGATTTGTGGTCCGCCTGCATTCATAGTTTCAGATAATGCCCCCTATTTTCGTTCTTCCGCATACAAGAACATGTGCTTTGAGTGGGCCATTAAGCCCATTTACAGCACTCCGTACTTTCCGCAGGGAAACCAATCCGAAAGGGTGAACAAGGTCATCAAGGGGATATTAACGGCCTTTTACCATCATGATCATTCGTTGTGGGACAAGGACCTGGAATTCATTAATGTAGGTTTAAATTCTGCCTTCCACTCCTCCACTGGGTTCCCTCCGTCAGTTCCGTTTCTGGAAAGGGAAATTTCCCATACTATCCTAAACCAGTGGGGACTGCCTCCGCTGGAAAGTAAATTTAAGGAAGCGGAGTTGGATAAGATTTTGAAAAGCGTCTCCACCAACTTAACAAAAGCTCGCAACAGTGTGCATGACACTTATGATGCCTCCAGGAAAGAACATCATTTCAACTTGCATGATAAGGTGCTTTGTAGGTCTTTCATTTTACCTTCCTTGAAGGATGCTATTAATGTTAAATTATTACCCCCATTTGTGGGTCCCTTCGAAATTGTGAAACTGTTAGGTGCCAATACGATGTTGTTGCGTGGATGTGATGCTTAGGCTAAATTTCGTAAGGCTCACGTCACACAACTGAAGAAATATGTCGGTTAATTTTGTAATGTGTGTTCTGTTGACCTTTGGATTTAGGTTTAGGAGGGTTACCATAATGTTAAAGTTAGAATGGTGACCTGTAATGTAATCTGTTAGGTGTTTTTCCTATTCCTGAGCTCAGGTGTCTTTTTTTCTTTAGGAGTGCTGTTTGTATGTTCGAGGAGACTTAGTCTCATGTGCTGTGCCTGGGTTCTTCCTTCCCCGCGGTTGCACCTTCGCTCCTGCTTGTTCCCTCCTGGGCCGTGCTCGGATCTCGCTCATCACCTGGAACGCCATCTCGTCAAGAGCCGCCTGGGCTGCACCGTCTCCGTCGCCGCCCTCGTCGTGTCCCCACCTCCACACCACCGCGCCCCCCGAGAGAGACTGCTTCTTCGCCTGTGTCAGGCATGGCCGCTCCATTGGCGGATTTGGTCGCCGGGATTCCCAGGGAAGGCCTGCCCTGGTCGAGTCTCTACCTCCTGTATTCGTTACTCTGACGAGTCTTCGTCGGGCCTTGCTGCATTGGGCCTCGTGAGAGACTACCCGATCTCCCTCCCTCTGCTGGAGCCGGGCTCGCCCCATGTTGGGTGCTGAGTCAGCTCGCGGAGGGTGATCATCGACCTTCTCTTCGTGTCTCTTGAGGCGTAAGCCGTCGGGCTGTATCGTCTGTTGCTGCCATCAGGGATATCAATCACCCTCCCCCGATCGTCTTATGCAGTGAACATTGCTTCCTTCGTGCTCGTTCTGCCACGTGTGTTACCGGCTACATGAAAGGTCTTCGGCTGCTTCTGGATCTTCGACTGCGGCCTTCTGCGGGAGCATCTTCTCAAGAAGCTGATCATCCGTCCTCTCTCTCTGGCGGGGTCGCGGTGCGGTGGTTAAGGGGCGGGGGTTGCAGCGAACAGCTAGCGCTGTTCGTGCTGGATGGCCTTCCCCTCCTTTACCCCCCCTTTGTTCCACCCCTCCTTGCTCCTCCCCTCTTTCCCGTTCTTGCCTCCCCTCCAGTGTAGTGCTGTAGCTGTCCGGCGGGGTTGACGGCACTTCTCTGTCTGGTTTGGTCGTGAGTGTTTGTTCGGAGGCAGGACAAAGGTAGGGTTGGCAACTGATAACAACTGATTGCGAAGGAGTGTAGGAGGTGTGTCAGTTGAACACGTCTGTATCGTAGCGTTTCTTGCTGGCCTTTGTGATGAATTTTCCTCTCGGCCTTTCCCCTCAAAATTCATTTTAGCATTCTACGATTTTAATGGTTAATGATTTTAATCTTGTTTCCGCCAACCATGCCAGTGTCTGCTTTTCCAGTGCCTTGACCCTCCGTTTTTATTCGCCCATTTTGACCTATAATGTTTTTTCTTTGTAGCTGGGTTTATTGCCAGGTTAGTGATTCATGACCGAACGAGAAGCGAGGCATCGTATTTATCATGCTTCTAGGTTAGGTTTAATGTGTGGATGTAATGTATTCATAGAGAGAATTAAATTAACTTGTACTAATTAACTTAGCTAATATAGAGATGTTCAATTTATTTTCGTGTGCTTATTTATGCCCTTGCGCGGGCGAACTTTAAGTTTTTCTTGTGAATCTTGCTTGTTTCATGATGGTTTCAGATCAGTATTTTTATAGCTTTTGTCATGTGCTTTGTCTTCGCAAGTTCTATATTTGTGTGAATGTACTCGCTCATGTTCAAGGAGTATTGTCAAACTTAAATGTAATCAAGTTTAACCTGCCATAGTTTTGACTTGTCTCGCTCCACCCTTTGAAACAAGTTGTATGAACTTTCGGCGGTGTTCGGGGCAGCCACACCTTACCCATAGACTAATGGATCTCGGCCATGTGGCGAGTGATAACCGAGGTCGATGTAAATGGGTATGAATTTAATGACATTAAAAATGCTCTCAGGGGTACGTGTCTGGAAAAGCCCTGTTTGACTCATGGTATCTTGTGCCATTAAATTTAATCGGGCAATTTTGCTTTATCGAATAACTGGCATGATACTTGTGATTCATCTGTTTACACGTGCGTTATGGGCTATGAATTATAGTAATCTGGTTAAGGCTTTAATTTGTATGAATATATTAAGTATTGGCATGTTAGTGGAATGTTGTTTTCGGGTTTGTGCCTTACTTGGGTTTGGGGCCGTGCCCTCTCTCCCCATGATTGTTATTTCTGGATTCTTGTTCTTAATAAAACGTTATTGAGAGTGCGTTGTTTTTGCTTGCTTGTCACCACACTAGCCCTGCAGATATCCTATCTGAAGGAGAACTACTTTCTTTGTATCACCTTTGGAATGCTAGAGTTTTGGTCAAGATCTTTGTACACAAGCGCCGAGGTGCCACGCTGCGGTTGGGAGGAACCCCCCTCCCCGCAAGCCTGCAATTACTGTGGTTTCAAGTGATTCTGTCTATTCTGAGAAACCGCTCTTTGCATGAAGGATTTTTTATCTAATAAGTCATGACATTTTATTTGGAGCTACATTTAATTCGTGAATTTCTGCTAGTAAATCAGCACTTGCACCTTTTTACCAGGTGGAATTAAAAAAATAAACAACCATTACTAAGTCCAATATTATACCATGAGACATCTGTGAAGCACTAACATGCAAGACGAACTTCCTTCTCCTTGGTGTCTAGCGAAGCCATCCTTCTTCTGCGATCGTTAGTGAGCGTCCCGAGTCCCACATAAAAGAACTAAATAATATTTACCGGTAAGCAACATTCGGTTTAATCTGTTAACAATAATCGACACTACTTTGAATATGTTATTTTGCATGAGATAAATTAACTCTCACCACTGAATGGTGCTATTGTAGTCAGTTAGAGCCAAGTAGCCTCGTGTCCTGTTAGCTATGTAGTACTGTGTAGCCTCACAGTCTCGTAACCTTGTGTTCTGGAAGCTTCGTAGACATATAGCCTCGCGAACATGTAACCTTGTAGACTCGCAATTGCATAGTCTCGTAACCTCATGGCTCGTAGTCACGTAGTCAAGATGCCTTGGAGCCTCGTAGACTTGAAGCTACGTAACCAAGTAGCCTTGTAGTCTTATAACATATGCTGTTGGAGCAGTTGGAGCAAAAGACATAATTCCGTCGAAGACAGATGCGGCAATTGGAGCCTTGTAGATGTGTAGCTTCGAAGTCAAGTACTCATGTATACATACAGTTCTGTAGTATCGTAACTTCGTAGCCTCTTGGTCTTGTAGTCAAATAGCGCAAGGCCTAAGACTATTTGGAGTCAAATACTTTTGACATCATTGATTGTTGGAGCTGTAGACAGTTGGTGCATTTGTAGCTTATTCAAATTTGGAGCTTTGGAGCTGTTGGAGCTTTGGAGCTTTGGAGCATTTGGAGCTGTTGGAGCATTGAAGCTTTTGGAGCATTTGAAGCATTTGGAGCTGTTCGAGCTGTTCGAGCATTGAAGCTTTTGTAGCATTTGGAGCTGATGGAGCTTTTGAGCATTTGGAGCGGTTGGAACTGTTTGATCGTTTGGAGCTGTTGGAGCATTTATAGCATTTTAGCATTTGTAGCATTGGAGCATTATAGCCTTTGGAGCTGTTGGAGCTTTTGAAGATTTGGAGCTATGGAGCTTGGGAGCATTTGGAGCATCGTAGACTTGTAGCTACATAACCAAGAAGTCTTGTAATCTTATAACATCATGCTGATGGAGCATTGAAGCTTTAGGAGCATTTGGAGTTGTTGGAGCTTTGGAATCTTGGAGCGAATTAATGAGACCAGAACGTATCACTCTGCATCTAATTTTTTCGATCAAATGTGCTTCTTTTTTAATTGGTTGTTTTGACTTGTGTATTATAGTAAATGGTTATTGTTTTGACTAGCATATAATTCCATCGGTTGCATGTATATAAGCGAGTGCTAGACAGCAGGTCGCTCAGATTTTTACTGACATCGACGGTGTAAGGATCACTTAGTTTGTTTCTATTGGTGCATAAGTCTCGTAATTACCTGTTCTTGTAAACTCAATGGCATCTTTACCGTCTTTCACGTCGAACTCCATGGAGGTTGTACCATCGACTACGGGAACCCTGATGTCAGCGACGACGAAGAAGGAGCAGATCCCGTTGGCAACGACGACGTCAACATTGGAGGAGACTTCAACCGTCGCGGTACCACCAGCAGAAGAGACTTTAATGCCAGTAGTGCTGGCTGCACAGGAAAACTCGGCGAATGCTGCTCCGCCATCGATGGAGACTTCAAGGGGTGGGGATTCGTCAACAACTAACGAACATCGGTGCTGTTACTGTGACAACATTTTCTCAAACCACAGCAATGCTCGAAGACACGAGAAGAGGGAATGTGCTTAGAACCTTGTCGTGTCCTGCATTTGGCCTCGGCCCCCTTGTGCGAGTGCTACATGCTCATCCCTGAAACAAACATGGCTGCCCCGACACCGCAGGTTATTTTTTACCTAATCTCTATGCCTAAGCTAGTTATCCTGTAAGATGGTGATGCACCCGGCGCCAATATATGGCGCCTGCTGCAGAATGTAGATAAGTGGGATTCATTGTGTCATTACTCAGGGAAGGAGTGGGCTTCCGCTCGTGTTGGGAGCATCCCGAGAGTTATAAATTAGCATATGATCAGTACAGTCAGTGACATCTTATAGAATATGCTGCAAAGGCTAAATCTGTAAATATTGACTGTAATGATAATGTAACCGACTTGTACATAAGCTTGGCTTGTACTGTACCAGTCAGAGATCCTTACCCCAGAGAAATCTGGGGAAGTACAGCAGGAATCTAGAATTGGGTGTATTATTTTCTGCTCTCCCCTTCTCCCCTCTCATTCTTTCTCTCTCTCTTTCCTCCGGAGCGACCTTCGGGATAACGCTCTGGAATACTTCGCTGGAGCGGCCTTTGGGATTACGCTCTAGCATCCCTCTTCCCCTGGAGCGGCCTTTCGAGGATTACGCTCTAGGACCCTCCTCCTGGAGCGGCATTTCGAGGATTACACTCTAGGGCCATTCCCTCCCTCCTCTTCCTTGTCGCCCAGCAAGAGGGAAGGCCGCAGCCCTGCTCTGTCTGGCAGACTGCCTGCCTACAGGAGCTGTTCGACAGTGACGACTGAGGACCTCACACCCCAGAAGGGTTTTCACCCCACTTCAAGCCACTCCAGCACTGGACGCTATTGCCGGGACAAGTCAACCTTTATCGCAAAATGTTTGGCTGTGAGAAATGTCACAAGCAATTTGCAAGACAAGATAATAGGAGAACGCACATAAAGACATGCAAAGGTCCTGCTGTTCGGCAGAAAGTAAAGGTTTCTATACAACAACGATGCATTGATGTTCATAAGAGTATCCCTGGAATTGGTGCAACTGCGGCAACGTTAGTATCTGGATCTGGTCTGAAAGGCTCGTCTTCATCACCACGGTATCCTTGCAGCTACTGTGATATGTCGTTCGCATTTGCTCATGATGTACGGAGAATTGAGAGAAGTAAATGTACGAAGTATCCTTCTCGCATTAAGTTTCGATGTGATGAGTGCCATGAATGGTTTACTCAAATTGATAATTTGCGACGACATGCGAAAAACTGTAAAGGTGAAGTCCGTGCGCCTACTGCTGAACTACCTGCAGAAATTTCGACTCCTCGCTTTAGATTGGAGACTCTAAAGTGTACAAGCAAAAAAACACATGCGCAGCAACCGATTGCTATGGCATCTGGACATGGAACTAAACCTAAGACTGAGATCGGTGTTCTACAGGTGAATGATAATGGCTTCTACTTGGCGCAGTCTGCATTTCGTGGAACATTGAAGTACTACTATTATCTAAATATGCTTAGTGAGTCGAAAGACATTTGTAATTTTCTTGACGATATCAGACAGAACATAATCAATCAGCTTACTGATGATGTAGCAACAAACGGACATTTAAAATATAGCTTGTGGTTGGACTGTAAGTAGTATAGGAATGGGCATCCGGGGACAGGCTTCAGGCTGTGGTGTCTGTGGTGTTTTCCGCCATATTGGATTGTGATGTCACGGCGGTCATCTTGGACGAGCGTAACGGGACACAGCGTAACGGAACAAGTAGGACCTTGACCTTTGACCCTCAAAATTCGCCAAAATTGGGCAAAATTTGCCCAAAATTCCTCAAAATTCGCCAAAATTTCCATTTCTGTGAAAAACAAATTCCGCCAAAAAATCTCAAAAAATTCCACAATTCAAAAATTCCCGTTTTCGAGAGAAAAATTCCCGTTTCGAGGGAAAATTTCCCGTTTTTAGTCCTTAAAAATCCCAGCGGCTAGAAATGTCCATATGTAGGCTTAAGCATCCATGTCTACAGCCTACGATAAGCCTCTGACGTCATCATGGATTATGACGTCACCGTTGCATTTTCCGTTACGGTCGCCATCTTTAACTTTTTTATTTATTATCCGATTTTAATGAAAAATTTTTAAAAAATTATAAAAAAATTCATTTAATAAAATTTTAATAAAATACTTATAAAAAATATACTTTTACGACACGTAGTTCGGAGTCCTCGGTTCGAACCCGGTGAGGGCAAACAAATAAAAATGGCGACCGATCCTTCCCCCTAGGTGGGTGCTAGCAGACTGACTCCCACCACTTTTTTTCAAAGCATATATATCGTCACCTAGTATGACGTCATGTCCGCCATCTTGTCTTCGATGCTGGAAGCCATCATCATTGTATCGTCGGCGAGAGTGCGCTGACGTCATGTTAGTTTCGTTCTTATCCGCTAGAGTACAGTAATAATTTATTACTATGACACCCGCCATCTTGAAATTCGGCCGCCATCTTGAAAATCCGTAATTATTTAGCTAGAAATTCGGGAAAAGTTCCAAAATTCATTAAATAAATCACTCATTAATTTACATATTGATTCGATCGATTCCTGTCCTCGGTTCGATACCCGATCGATGCAAATAATCTTAATTTTTATGTAAAAATACCTAAAAAATGACAGGTTCGAAAATATAAACACTGCAAGTTCTTTTACAAACATAATATTTATTACATAATTTCTATTTTACTACAGGATCACCTGCGAAGGTTAGCAATCTTACAAACATTTAGGTCCGCATAGGCGTGAAATGACTAATTCTTAGCTCCAATCGGTTTATACAATACAGAGTCCAACCAGATCCTTTACAGACATAGTCCTCCTCTTCTTGACAGAGTTTCTGGATACCTTGTTTAACAGTTTGCTTGACATCGTTAGAACTGTAAATTACCGCAGCCGATGTCTTGAATGCACACTTCTTCACTTTGTCATCGAACGGATAAGGCTTTCCATATATACAGTCCAACCACAAGTTATATTTCAAAGGTCCGTTTGTTGCTACGTCATCAGTAAGCTGATTGATTATGTCCTGTCTGATATCATCAAGAAAATTACAAATGTCCTTTGACTCACTTAACGTACTTGGATAATAGTAGTCTTTCAATGTTCCACGAAATGCAGACTGCGCCAAGTAGAAGCCATTATCGTTCACTTGTAATGCTCCGATCACAGTCTTATGTTTATTTTCATGTTCAGATGCCACAGCAATCGGTTGCTGCACATCAGTTTTTTTACTTGTACGCTCACGAGTCACCAATCTAAACTCAGGAGTCGTAATTGCTGCAGGTAGTTCAGCAGTAGGCGCACGGACTTCACCTTTACAGTTTATCGAATGTCGGCGCAAATTATCAATTCGAGTAAACCATTTATGACACTCGTCACAGCGAAACTTCATGCGAGAAGGATTCTTCGTACATTTACTCCTCTCATGTCTCCGTACATCATGTGCAAATGCAAACGTCATGTCGCAGTAGCCACAAGGATGCCTAGTTGAAGACAAACCCGAACCAGATGTCGCTGTTACTGCAACTGAATCATTTCCAGGCATACTCTTATGCACATCAATGCATCGTTGTTGTATAGAAACCTTTACTTTCTGCCGCACTGCAGGTCCTTTACATGTCTCCAAGTGATGCTTCAAATTAGCATTTCTTGTAAATTGCTTGCGACACTTAATACAACCAAACATTTTACGATAAGGGTTCTTGGCACATTCTCTCTTCTCGTGTCGACGAGCATTGCTGATGTTTGAGAAAATCTTGTCACAGTAACGACATCGATGTTCGTTAGTTGTTGACGATTCCCCATCCATTAAAGTCTCCATCGAGGGCGAAACAGCGTTCGTCGAGGTTTCCTGTACAGTCAGCACTACCGGCATTAAAGTCTCTTCTGCTGGTGGTATCACATCTGTTGAAATCTCCTCCAATGTTGACGTCATCGTTGCCAACGGGATCTGCTCCTTCTCCGTCGTAGCTGTCGTCAAGGTTCCCGTAGACGATGGTACAACCTCCGAGTTCAACGTTAAAGTCGGTAAAGATGCCATCGAGTTCGCAAGAACAGGTAATTACGCGATTTATGCACCAGATTAAACAAACTAGGTGATCCTTACACCGCCGACGTCAGTAACAAAACTGAGCGTCCTGCTGTCTAGGACTCGCTTATATACATGCACCGTATGGAATAATACGCTAGTCAAATCAAGAACAATTTATTATAATACTAGAGTCAAAACAACATTAAAATTAGAAGCTCCATCAACAAAAAGGAAGCACATTCTGGAAGCACCGACAACGAAAAGGCAGCACATTTGGAAGCACCGACAACGAAAAGGCAGCACATTTGGAAGCACCGACAAAGAAAAGGCAGCACATTTGGAAGCACCGACAACGAAAAGGCAGCACATTTGGAAGCACCGACAACGAAAAGGCAACACATTTGGAAGCACCGACAACGAAAAGGCAACACATTTGGAAGCACCGACAACGAAAAGGCAGCACATTTGGAAGCACCGACAACGAAAAGGCAGCACATTTGGAAGCACCGACAACGAAAAGGCAGCACATTTGGAAGCACCGACAACGAAAAGGCAGCACATTTGGAAGCACCGACAACGAAAAGGCAGCACATTTGGAAGCACCGACAACGAAAAGGCAGCACATTTGGAAGCACCGACAACGAAAAGGCAGCACATTTGGAAGCACCGACAACGAAAAGGCAGCACACTTGGAAGCACAATTGAATAATGAAGCACATTTTGGAAGCACCATCGAATAAGGAATCACACTTGGAAGCTCCATCGAATAAGAAAGCACACTTGGAAGCTCCATCAACAAAAAAAAAGGAAGCACAAGTTGCGAGATCTAAGTCTTAGTTAGAAATCAGAATACAAGAAATAAAAACATTAAATTTTTATAATTTAAATTATTTATTTTATTTCTTTACATTATACAAATGCAAGTAAAACAAGCCATTATTGTATGTAGCCGGCTTTCCTCAGTTCCTTGAGTATGAAGGATATTTCTTTGATGCACGAATAGTTTCCTGCACAAAGCGAACCATGTAGAAGTCTTAGCCAGTCAACCAATATGTTTGGATCTTTCCATGATGTGTAATCATTCTCTTCTACCACCATCTTCCTTGCACGTTTATAATAAATATTATGATCTCTGGAGTCTTCCGTTTTACCACCAACCGCAGGATAACTTTCATTTTTGAGACGGTGATCATCACAAGCTTGATCAGATTTATTTAATATATCACGTCGTTTCCATCGTTTCGGTCTCAGGACACCGCCACAATCTTCGATCTTGGCAGCTTTAGGTGCTTCATCATAGTCTATGTCTTTGTCAACAGCCTCAGAGTCACTGTAACAATCACCGTAGAAGGAATCGTCTTCACCCAATTTACCGTAATAATTCGATGTTGATGATGTTGAAGTGTCTTCATCGTCTTCGTGCTTTCTTTTTAGGAGTCCATCATTTTTACATAGTAGGAAAGATCTACTTGAATTCGGCTGGAATATATTCTCACTTTTCACGTTAAGGATTCTTCCATTGTCTTCATTCTTCCGTAAATCATCAACCTCCTTCAATTTAAGTTCTTTGTCGAGATCGGAAGAGCCAAGAAAATTATTGTCGTAATACAGATCACTCTTCCTTAGGCTAGTAGATTCATCGTTGTCCTCTAGCTTGTACGCAGGCTTGGCGCTACAAGTTCTGCCATGTCTTTTTAGGCTCTCTCTCCGCGTAAACGACTTGCTACATCGAACACAACTTATCATATTGCGCAGTGGATTTTTAACACAGTCATTCTTCTCGTGTTGTCTTTTATTCTTTCTCAAGATAAACTCTTTACTGCAAAACTTACACCTATGTTCTTTCGATACAGCGTCAGATCCCAAATCGGAATTCATATTAGTTACTGAGACTAATGCCAGATACCAATTGAGTGTTTTAAATTAGATCCAATACTTAAATAGAATTTTTTTCATATTTCATCAGCGAGAATTAATATACCTCATGCAAAAGTACTTTATGCATGTAGTTCGGCTTTTCAATAACAGATGTCGCCACATGTTGCTTGCAGGTAAATAATATTTAGTTCTTTTATGCGGGATGCGGGATGCTCACTAACGATCGCAAAAGAAGGATGGCTTCGCTAGACTCCAAGGAAAAGGAAGTTCGTCTTGCATGTTGGTGCTCCACAGATGTCTCATGGCGTAATATTAATTTGACTGAGTAATGATATTTATTAATTCCACCTGATAAAAATATTGCAAGTTTTGATTTAGTAGCAGAAATTATCGAATTAAATGTAACTCCAAATAAAATAACATGTCTCATTAGACAAAAAAAAATCCATGCAGAGAACGGTTTCTCAGAATATTCAGAAACACTTGAAGAAACCACAGGAATGATTGCAAGAACACGGGAAAAACCATAAAAATATTGACAAGAATAATCAGGAGCACACGGAGAAAACCATCATAATATTGGCAAGAATGATCAGGAGCACATGGAGAAAACCATCATAATATTGACCAGATTAATCAGAAGTACTCGCAGAAAACCACCACATGTTTTCTTTGATTTCATAAAATTACAGGAAAAAAAAATTTAAAAATAAAAATAAATTAATTAAAAAAAAAAATTAAAAAAATGCATAAACAGTTTCTGCTAGCTTGTAAACTTATCATTGTTGAGCAAAGATAGTTATTGTACAAGCCAGAAATTTATGCATTTTTTTTATTATTTTTTTAATTAATTTATTTTTATTTTTAAATTTTTTTTCCTGTAATTTTATGAAATCAAAGAAAACATGTGGTGGTTTTCTCCGAGTACTTCTGATTAATCTGGTCAATATTATGATGGTTTTCTCCATGTGCTCCTGATCATTCTTGCCAATATTATGATGGTTTTCTCCGTGTGCTCCTGATTATTCTTGTCAATATTTTTATGGTTTTTCCCGTGTTCTTGCAATCATTCCTGTGGTTTCTTCAAGTGTTTCTGACTATTCTGAGAAACCGTTCTCTGCATGGATTTTTTTTTGTCTAATGAGACATGTTATTTTATTTGGAGTTACATTTAATTCGATAATTTCTGCTACTAAATCAAAACTTGCAATATTTTTATCAGGTGGAATTAATAAATATCATTACTCAGTCAAATTAATATTACGCCATGAGACATCTGTGGAGCACCAACATGCAAGACGAACTTCCTTTTCCTTGGAGTCTAGCGAAGCCATCCTTCTTTTGCGATCGTTAGTGAGCATCCCGCATCCCGCATAAAAGAACTAAATATTATTTACCTGCAAGCAACATGTGGCGACATCTGTTATTGAAAAGCCGAACTACATGCATAAAGTACTTTTGCATGAGGTATATTAATTCTCGCTGATGAAATATGAAAAAATTTCTATTTAAGTATTGGATCTAATTTAAAACACTCAATTGGTATCTGGCATTAGTCTCAGTAACTAATATGAATTCCGATTTGGGATCTGACGCTGTATCGAAAGAACATAGGTGTAAGTTTTGCAGTAAAGAGTTTATCTTGAGAAAGAATAAAAGACAACACGAGAAGAATGACTGTGTTAAAAATCCACTGCGCAATATGATAAGTTGTGTTCGATGTAGCAAGTCGTTTACGCGGAGAGAGAGCCTAAAAAGACATGGCAGAACTTGTAGCGCCAAGCCTGCGTACAAGCTAGAGGACAACGATGAATCTACTAGCCTAAGGAAGAGTGATCTGTATTACGACAATAATTTTCTTGGCTCTTCCGATCTCGACAAAGAACTTAAATTGAAGGAGGTTGATGATTTACGGAAGAATGAAGACAATGGAAGAATCCTTAACGTGAAAAGTGAGAATATATTCCAGCCGAATTCAAGTAGATCTTTCCTACTATGTAAAAATGATGGACTCCTAAAAAGAAAGCACGAAGACGATGAAGACACTTCAACATCATCAACATCGAATTATTACGGTAAATTGGGTGAAGACGATTCCTTCTACGGTGATTGTTACAGTGACTCTGAGGCTGTTGACAAAGACATAGACTATGATGAAGCACCTAAAGCTGCCAAGATCGAAGATTGTGGCGGTGTCCTGAGACCGAAACGATGGAAACGACGTGATATATTAAATAAATCTGATCAAGCTTGTGATGATCACTGTCTCAAAAATGAAAGTTATCCTGCGGTTGGTGGTAAAACGGAAGACTCCAGAGATCATAATATTTATTATAAACGTGCAAGGAAGATGGTGGTAGAAGAGAATGATTACACATCATGGAAAGATCCAAACATATTGGTTGACCGGCTAAGACTTCTACATGGTTCGCTTTGTGCAGGAAACTATTCGTGCATCAAAGAAATATCCTTCATACTCAAGGAACTGAGGAAAGCTGGCTACATACAATAATGGCTTGTTTTACTTGCATTTGTATAATGTAAATAAATAAAATAAATAATTTAAATTATAAAAATTTAATGTTTTTATTTCTTGTATTCTGATTTCTAACTAAGACTTAGATCTCGCAACTTGTGCTTCCTTTTTTTTGCCTTTTTTTTGTTGATGGAGCTTCCAAGTGTGCTTCCTTATTCGATGGAGCTTCCAAGTGTGATTCCTTATTCGATGGTGCTTCCAAGTGTGCTGCCATTTCGTTGTCGGTTCTTCCAAATGTGCTGCCTTTTCGTTGTCGGTGCTTCCAAATGTGCTGCCTTTTCGTTGTCGGTGCTTCCAAATGTGCTGCCTTTTCGTTGTCGGTGCTTCCAAATGTGCTGCCTTTTCGTTGTCGGTGCTTCCAAATGTGCTGCCTTTTCGTTGTCGGTGCTTCCAAATGTGCTGCCTTTTCGTTGTCGGTGCTTCCAAATGTGCTGCCTTTTCGTTGTCGGTGCTTCCAAATGTGTTGCCTTTTCGTTGTCGGTGCTTCCAAATGTGTTGCCTTTTCGTTGTCGGTGCTTCCAAATGTGCTGCCTTTTCGTTGTCGGTGCTTCCAAATGTGCTGCCTTTTCGTTGTCGGTGCTTCCAAATGTGCTGCCTTTTCGTTGTCGGTGCTTCCAGAATGTGCTTCCTTTTTGTTGATGGAGCTTCTAATTTTAATGTTGTTTTGACTCTAGTATTATAATAAATTGTTCTTGATTTGACTAGCGTATTATTCCATACGGTGCATGTATATAAGCGAGTCCTAGACAGCAGGACGCTCAGTTTTGTTACTGACGTCGGTGGTGTAAGGATCACCTAGTTTGTTTAATCTGGTGCATAAATCGCGTAATTACCTGTTCTTGCGAACTCGATGGCATCTTTACCGACTTTAACGTTGAACTCGGAGGTTGTACCATCGTCTACGGGAACCTTGACGACAGCTACGACGGAGAAGGAGCAGATCCCGTTGGCAACGATGACGTCAACATTGGAGGAGATTTCAACAGATGTGATACCACCAGCAGAAGAGACTTTAATGCCGGTAGTGCTGACTGTACAGGAAACCTCGACGAACGCTGTTTCGCCCTCGATGGAGACTTTAATGGATGGGGAATCGTCAACAACTAACGAACATCGATGTCGTTACTGTGACAAGATTTTCTCAAACATCAGCAATGCTCGTCGACACGAGAAGAGAGAATGTGCCAAGAACCCTTATCGTAAAATGTTTGGTTGTATTAAGTGTCGCAAGCAATTTACAAGAAATGCTAATTTGAAGCATCACTTGGAGACATGTAAAGGACCTGCAGTGCGGCAGAAAGTAAAGGTTTCTATACAACAACGATGCATTGATGTGCATAAGAGTATGCCTGGAAATGATTCAGTTGCAGTAACAGCGACATCTGGTTCGGGTTTGTCTTCAACTAGGCATCCTTGTGGCTACTGCGACATGACGTTTGCATTTGCACATGATGTACGGAGACATGAGAGGAGTAAATGTACGAAGAATCCTTCTCGCATGAAGTTTCGCTGTGACGAGTGTCATAAATGGTTTACTCGAATTGATAATTTGCGCCGACATTCGATAAACTGTAAAGGTGAAGTCCGTGCGCCTACTGCTGAACTACCTGCAGCAATTACGACTCCTGAGTTTAGATTGGTGACTCGTGAGCGTACAAGTAAAAAAACTGATGTGCAGCAACCGATTGCTGTGGCATCTGAACATGAAAATAAACATAAGACTGTGATCGGAGCATTACAAGTGAACGATAATGGCTTCTACTTGGCGCAGTCTGCATTTCGTGGAACATTGAAAGACTACTATTATCCAAGTACGTTAAGTGAGTCAAAGGACATTTGTAATTTTCTTGATGATATCAGACAGGACATAATCAATCAGCTTACTGATGACGTAGCAACAAACGGACCTTTGAAATATAACTTGTGGTTGGACTGTATATATGGAAAGCCTTATCCGTTCGATGACAAAGTGAAGAAGTGTGCATTCAAGACATCGGCTGCGGTAATTTACAGTTCTAACGATGTCAAGCAAACTGTTAAACAAGGTATCCAGAAACTCTGTCAAGAAGAGGAGGACTATGTCTGTAAAGGATCTGGTTGGACTCTGTATTGTATAAACCGATTGGAGCTAAGAATTAGTCATTTCACGCCTATGCGGACCTAAATGTTTGTAAGATTGCTAACCTTCGCAGGTGATCCTGTAGTAAAATAGAAATTATGTAATAAATATTATGTTTGTAAAAGAACTTGCAGTGTTTATATTTTCGAACCTGTCATTTTTTAGGTATTTTTACATAAAAATTAAGATTATTTGCATCGATCGGGTATCGAACCGAGGACAGGAATCGATCGAATCAATATGTAAATTAATGAGTGATTTATTTAATGAATTTTGGAACTTTTCCCGAATTTCTAGCTAAATAATTACGGATTTTCAAGATGGCTGCCGAATTTCAAGATGGCGGGTGTCATAGTAATAAATTATTACTGTACTCTAGCGGATAAGAACGAAACTAACATGACGTCAGCGCACTCTCGCCGACGATACAATGATGATGGCTTCCAGCATCGAAGACAAGATGGCGGACATGACGTCATACTAGGTGACGATATATATGCTTTGAAAAAAAGTGGTGGGAGTCAGTCTGCTAGCACCCACCTAGGGAAAAGGATCGGTCGCCATTTTTATTTGTTTGCCCTCACCGGGTTCGAACCGAGGACTCCGAACTACGTGTCGTAAAAGTATATTTTTTATAAGTATTTTATTAAAATTTTATTAAATGAATTTTTTTATAATTTTTAAAAAAATTTTCATTAAAATCGGATAATAAATAAAAAAGTTAAAGATGGCGACCGTAACGGAAAATGCAACGGTGACGTCATAATCCATGATGACGTCAGAGGCTTATCGTAGGCTGTAGACATGGATGCTTAAGCCTACATATGGACATTTCTAGCCGCTGGGATTTTTAAGGACTAAAAACGGGAAATTTTCCCTCGAAACGGGAATTTTTCTCTCGAAAACGGGAATTTTTGAATTGTGGAATTTTTTGAGATTTTTTGGCGGAATTTGTTTTTCACAGAAATGTAAATTTTGGCGAATTTTGAGGAATTTTGGGCAAATTTTGCCCAATTTTGGCGAATTTTGAGGGTCAAAGGTCAAGGTCCTACTTGTCCCGTTACGCTGTGTCCCGTTACGCTCATCCAAGATGACCGCCGTGACGTCACAATCCAATATGGCGGAAAACACCACAGACACCACAGCCTGAAGCCTGTCCCCGGATGCCCATTCCTATACTACTACTGTATATATGGAAAGCCATATCCGTTCGATGACAAAGTGAATAAATGTGCATTCAAGACATCGGCTGCCGTAATTTACAGTTCTGACGATGTGAAGCAAACTGTTAAACACGGTATCCAGAAACTCTGTCAAGAAGAGGAGGACTATGTCAGCAAAGGTTCTGGTTTGTCTCTGTCTAGTATAAACCGATTGGAGCTAAGAATTAGTCATTTCGCGCCTATGCAGGGCGAAATGTTTATAAGATTGCTGGCTTTCGCAAGTGATCCTGTAGTAGAATAGAAATTATATAATAAATATTATTTTTGTAAAAGAACTTGCGGTGTTTTATTTCTAGAATCTGACACTTTTCTGTTATTTAAATTAAATTTATTTTTAGCTTCGTCCATAGATAGAACCAAGTATCGATTTAATATGTAAGTTATGTGTGATTTTTTCGGTGAATTTTAGAATCTTTCCCGAATTTCTAGGTCAATAAATACAAATATCCCAGATAGTGGTCGTAATGGCTTATAGGATGATGGCTGATTTGGAAACTATGCTTCTTTTAGGACTTTGATAATTATTTATTGAAATTGAGATTTTTACATATAATTAAGATGTTTTGCATCGTCCAGGGATCGAACCAAGAACGGGAATCGATCGAATCAATCAGTATATTTATTGCCTATTTATTTGATGAACTTTGGATTTTTCCCAGAATTTCTAGCTAAATAATTACACAATTTCAAGATGGTGTCCAAATTTAAAAAGCAGGTGCCTCAGTAGCTGAAAACAAGATGGTGGGTTCCAGCAGACGAAAACAATATGGTGGGCATGACGCCATACCAGTTAATGATATATACTTTGGTACTGGTGGAGACAGGTCAGTCTGTTGGTGGCTTCCATGGAAGAAGGGTCTGTTGTTTTTTTATTTTTTGGCTCTTACCGGTTTCGAACCAAGGACGGGAATCGATCTAATCAATCTGTATTCTGATAAGTTAATTTTTGATGAATTTTGAACTTTTTTTATTAAAATTGGGTAATAAATAAAGCTTTTCAAGATGGTGTAGTAACGATAATTGATACAGTGGTGACAATTCAAAATGTCGAGTGTGGTGTAAGACTTTTTTATAACTTTTTATTGAGGATTTTTTTAATTTATTAATAAATTACTGATTTACTCTCGCCGGAAATCGAACCGAGGACAGAAAACAATTAAGTAACTAAACATTTGAAGTAGGCAATTTTTTAAATAGTTTTTGGAATTTTTTCGGAATTTCTAGCATTGAAATTACGGATTTTCAAAATGGTAGCATAACGAAACATGCAACATTAATAGGATCCAATATGGCGGTCGAAACGTAAAGTTTAACGATGACATCGTACTCAACCAAGCAGTGGCGTCTCGTCAGGGCAAGCAAGGCAAGCAGTGCTTGCCCAGGCAGTTTCCAGACATTTAATTTTTTAAATAAATATTTTATTCAGAATAGTATTTTACTTTGGCTCGTGCCGTTAGGTGTATGTATTTTTTACACTATCTTCTTGGGACCCAGTACTGTGCACTGTGCGCTATAAGAAAAGAACTTGTTGACACACAAAACATGCTGTTTTAGAAGCGTTGCTAGGTTTATAAGCGCTGGTAGGACCGCTTTCAGCAGGAAGGCTGCCGCAGTAGTTTCCTTTCGGAAGGGGGGTGGCATGGTACAAAGGTTCGAGGAGGGGATTGGCTGTAAAAACACGTGGTAGAAGCTACGAAGGTATCGCTTTCTTGCCTACCTCAAGCGAACATGGCCGAAGCAGATGGTGGAATTCTTCCGCCGACTGCTTCGGCTATGTCCGCTACAGTTCGGCAGGGCAGGTGGCGAGGTCGCGTTTCAGTCGGCGGTCGTCTCTCGGGGCGCGCGCATCTCTCTCGCGGGCTGTTGGCTGGGAGTTCCCTGCGCCCTATTGGGTAACCAAAGGCTGGCAGTGCGTGGGGTATTTGTGGGCGTACGGGAGGCGGCCTAGCAGTGCCAACTGCTACCGACCGCGTCCCGCGGGTGGCGGATACGGGATCCCAGCTCGAGAGTTGCAATCTCGCTGGAGTGACTGTGAATAACCACGTACCAGTTAACAGAGTTTCTGATCACGTATGAAGATAGTTTCTTTTGTGTTGGTACAAAAAATACCAACATTTAATTTTTACTATTCTAGTACATTTTTATGAGCTTCTTCTCTTTATTTTAAGTAGGTACTTACTTTGCCATGTGTTGTCTGTTTATATATTTTGTACCAGATATCGATGATACTACACTCCCACTTAGTATATAAATAATGTAGAGTAGGTATTTTATTATCAGAATAATGAATGCCAAACATTATTATTTTTCAAAAATAGTTTATAATTTTAAAAAAATGTCAATTTTTCTACCTGTGGAATAGTCAATGTTCAGTTCAGAAAACTACTTAAATAGCGCCCTTTTGTACCATGAAATCCATATTTTCCCGGGGCCGGACCCCCCCCCCCCCCCTCCAACGTGTTTTGGGGTTAACGGAGTTGTTGCTTTCCCTCATGTAAACCTCACGCCTCGCCACTGCAACCAAGATGGCGTGCATAACGAAACATGTAACATTTATAAAATCCAAGATGACGACCATAACGATAAGTGCATCAGTGGTTTTTAAGTAATATTTTATTAAGTTTTTATTATTTAATTTTATTGATTAATTTTTTAATGATTTTTAAAAATTTTCCCGATTTTCTAACATAAAAACTACCGATTTTCAGATGGCAGACATGACGTCATACTAGGTGACAAAGTATATACTTTGTAAAAACTTGGTGGGGTCAGTCTGCCTGCAGCCATCATGAGGGATGAATTGGTCACTATTTTTTTTCTCGCCCTCACAGGGTTCGAACCGAGGACTCCGAGCTCCATGTCGAAAAAGTATGTTTTTTTTTAGAAAGTTAAATTTTATTAATTGAATTTTTTTATAAATTTTTAAAAAAATTTCATCAAATCTGATAATAAACAAATATTTTCAAAATGGCGGCCGTAACGGAAATTGCAATGGTGAGGTCATAATCCTAGTTGATGTCAAAGGCTTATCAGAGGCTGTAGACATGGATGCTTAAGCCTCTTTTAGGATTTTGTGTTCTTTCTATGGAAAAAGACTTTTGAGGTTTTTCGAAATCCTAATTTTTGAATTTTTAAGGAAGAAAACGAGAAATGTTTCCTCAAAACGGTAATGTTTAAGTCATTTTGAGTAATTTTTGAGAAATTTTAAGGAATATTTGAGTCCAAAATGGCAGCCATGACATCAGATCAATCGGTCATTGACCCGGCTCCAGCTCCACACCCTGAACCCTGTGCCAGGACATACTATTATATACTACTAGTCATGTTGAGTTTGGTCACTATAAAAACTCTTTCATTTGAATACAATTGGGGTGTAACGATAATTGAAGTTATACTTCTAATGCAACTTCCAACAAGGTTGCGTTAAACATTTAACGCTCCTGGGGAGGGGGCATAGAAAGAGAGAGAGCGAGTGTAAGGAACTAAGTAGAGAGTATGAAAAAAATAAAGATCCTGACAGTTTGTACTGTCGCCATATTTGTTTCAATTTTCAATACACTTTTTGTATATTACAATTTAAATTGCAGAGAAATATCATGTTTCATAGACACATAAATAGTAAGTGTGTGTCATTTCTCTATGTCCACGAGGTCTCGCCGCGCAATTTTCTCCTTGGGGCGAACCCGTCCGCTTAGTTAAATAAACAGCTTTTATCGTTGAATGATTTCATGATTTATTTTTTTAGTTTGATTTGATACAATATGATTTCACTAAAAATCAATTTCTACCTCTTCCTATTTTCATTTCCACATTACGAAGTTTCAGTTCTTCCGCGCCGAGGGACTCCACGCACTATTTTTGCATGCAATTAAAAACTATTTTTTAATGATGCCAAAGAAGTAAAACTTCTCAGCGCATACCTAAGTACATGCACACATTTTTTTTCTCTTTTTTGAAGATATTTGAAGTAAATGCTTGCAACACATTTTGTAGTAATCATCAAGTACATTAGGTTTAGCTCATAATGTGAGTCTGGCAGTACAAATCTTTTATCGTATGCATTTCAAAGAGTTATTTTTGTAAGCATAAAGCATGTTGAATATATCTGCACAGTAGGCTTGTGGTTTGGAGAAGTTTGGCTTGTATGCCTGGTATTTGACATGACCTGGTTGAATGTTATGCCCAGAGACATGTTCTATGTGTAAAGGGAAGTTTTGTTGTGTGAGAGCCCATCTTGTAAACTGAGGCTTGCACCATTGCATGTAGTCCAGCTACTTAAGGCACTGTCAGTTCACAAGGTGAATGTCCTGTCTCCAAGGTGGTGCCAGGACCTCCAAGTGCCCACACTGCTGCCAAGCACTCCTGTTTATTGACATGATATATGCGTTCGGCAGGTTCCAACTTTGCACTAGCATACACTATGACACAACATGCCCCTTACCCTAGCTGATATAGGAACAAGCCTGTAACCAGCAAGTAGATGGGATCCTTGGGTTTCAGCTGAACTAGTATGTGGCACTTTCTGAACAGGCATTTCACTTCCTGGAGTGTGTCGTCTGCCTCGCTTGTCCATTTGAATTTAAATTTAGGGACTAGCAAGTCTAACATGGGCGCCTCTACATCGGCAAAATTTGGAATAAAGTTCCGTAGCCAATTCAGTAGCCCTAGCATCCACTCCAGCTACTTTCGTGTCTGCGGAGTGCACATGGACTCAATTAGGTCAAGCCGAGAAGCAGTCGGCATCCATCCATGCTGACCATGTTCCCCAGGAATTTCAGCTCCACCCCACCGGTATGACATTTGTGGGGGGCACAAGTCAATTCGTGTCTGGCCAGCCCCTCGATGACCATGGCGAGATATTGCACATGGTTCTTTCATGTACGTGATCAGATTATCACGTATTCCAAGTAGGTCATGGCAAACTTGCCTAAAACCCATCTAATATATGGACCATCGTGATGGCCTGGAAGGTCGCGGGGGAATCCATCACTCCGAATAGCATAGCACAGAACTGGAATCTGTGGCCATCGGGTTTGGTGAAAGCAGTGATTGGCCTGTCCTCGGGGCTGATGGGCACTTGCCAGTAGTGGGTGTCACCCAGCCCTGCCAGAGCATCGGTGATGTTAATGAGTGGTGGATGTGCGGGAATTGTGACTGCATTGATCGGTTTATAGTTTACATAAAATCTAAGCAACTCATACTTTTTCGTAATTACTTCTAAGAAGTTGTGCCGTGACTCGCTTGGCACGATGACACTGTCCCACAGCATCTCTGCGATCTGAGTCTGTATGGCATCTCTTTCCATGGGTCCAAAGCCTACTGGTTTTACAAATTTGCATTCGTGTGGTCGAGTGGAAATGGTGTGTTCGGTCACTGTGGTGCTATGCAGAATTTCCATTACTGCAAACACCCACAGCTGCTGAGCTAAGACATCATTGAATCATGCTGCCATCATTCCGAAGCTCGGCCAACATGATGGTGTGTGTGGGTTATGGGGTAGACCCTTGACCTAGGACATACATTGTCCTCTGCCCTGATGGCCCACATGATTCTTTCCCTCTCGAACCTCGATGGTTGCATCCTCCTGGATGCGCCAGGGTAGACACAGGATAAGGCCCCGTATCACCAGGGTGGTGGTCTGACTAGACTCATCATGATGGTTAATGTGCCCAGTCGTGAGCACGAAACTCCCCTCAGTAGCCAGCTGGATGCCTTCCTTCCCGGGCTGCAGGTTTGCTGATGGGGTCGCTGTCTGCGGTGATGTACAGCTGCCATTGTGTCCTCCGGTCTGGGTAGTGCACTGGGCACATCTATGTGTCATGTGGTAGACGATGTTTGCGCCGATCTGGCTTCCCAGAGGTCCTGTTCTACCTCGCTTGCGATCGCGATGATCTCCCTTATTCCATCTTTTATCGTGCCTAGGAGGAACGGTCGCATCTCGAGCACTATCAGTTTTATTATGACTAGCAGGCTGTCGCACACTTCTCTGCCCATCGCTAGGCGATGGTGTAGTATAATCTTCTGGAGGATGAATGCCTCTACAATCTCCCCCTTGTCCAGTGCTTGACAAAACAGTTCATGCTGGCCAGATACATGTACAAGCAGCCCATCGAAGCGCGCCTCCAGTCTCATCGCAAACTCATCCCAGATGGCGTAATACTCGCCCGTCTCTGCCCACCAGGTCCATGCGGCACTGTGCAACTGTACACTCACGTGCAGGCGCGTAGGAACCGGAGGGGGGGGGGGGCGACCCAGGCGACTGCCCGGCCATAACATTTCATGGCCGGGCAAAGTGATGGTTTTGCCCGGCCATTGCATCAGATGAACAAGAGGCATTGTCTTCATTGCAATGATAAGTGGTTTTGTGGGATTTTCTTGTCTGTGCGCTACTTTATTCTTAAAATAAATTAAGACTTTTCGATAAGTGTACAGTCACAATAAATACAGCAACTGTTCTTGTTTCCTTCTAAATATTCACGTTTCACAGTGCTGATAGCGGAAATATTATTGTGGGATATAAGACCAGTAAATGTTTCCGCTCGTTGCAGTAGCTTACGCTCCGTTTTTGTCCACCCTTGTCTTCCTGACCTTCAGACCCTTGCATTCACCCCGCCTCGTTTCTATCTAACGGTAACGACCTGACATGCAGAGAGCTTTCCACATCAGTCATCATTCAACAGCTGTACGTCTTGATTTTAAGTCCAAGAAACTTTGTGGGCCGTACTACAGAACAGTTTAAAATAAACTTATTTATCTGTAGTATCGTGAGTGAGTAGTGCGGAATGGCAGTGATGAAAAACATTTAGGGTGTAAGGAGAAATTTTATAACAGTATTTTAATTTTTGCGGCGTACAATGACTCAGAAAAGCATCAACTTTTTCTTAAACAACCGTTCTGCACAGCCTTGCAGTTCATCACAACCACCGCTTAAAAAGCAGTGCACATTAGGCTGTAATGCCTGTGAAGACAAATATCCTAAAGAAGAGTTGGATTCCTTACTCAGGATTACTCAGGTATTATTACTTTTCAGCAGTTTAGACCGAGACGAATTTTTACATGATCCCGAAAACCGTATGTAATATACCTATTTAACATTAAAGTTTAGTATGTCGGTACATTATTTTTTTCCACTCGTCGCTCGTGATTATTCCATCGAGTAATAAAAAAAATTCTTTGAATCTACAAATCATTGAACAAGAATTTATCAAGCAAATTTGCAGTTATATTTAAGCATCTTTACTCGCCTATTCTTTGGGGTTCGCATTTTAAACTTATTCTTAAGGGGAGTCTGACAGTAAAAAAAAAAAAAAAAAATACTGACTTTTTTAATTTTTAATACCAAAATAAAATTTCGACTTTCCTGAATAAAATGATATGAGTGTTATTGCGAAAAGCTTTTTTCCATCTTTAATTTTAATCTTTGCCTTTTCTACAGCTCTAAATAACTTGATGATATCTGGGGACTAAATTTGAAGGTGAATTTATGTACTCTGTGCAGTAGGAAAATTCAACAATTTGCCTTTAAAATGAATTCTACGAGGCCAAAACTGAAAAGTGAACACTGTTTTGCGATGCCAAGCCTTAAGTAAATTTGTTATAAAAAAGTTAAAATTTCTGCTAGTAGTACATTCTATTTTTATGTACGAAAGATGCTTAAATAGCACCATTTTGCTCCTTAGAATACAATTATTTTCTACTGGGGGAGAGCCCCCGGACACTCCCTTTGTTAAATCCACCACTTATAATGATACTCTCCTTTGCCCCCCCCCCCCCCCCAATTAAATATTTGCTTCCTACGCGCCTGCTCACGTGCTCGGTGAACTGATCTGCCGGCACATAGTTCTGTACTAAACAGTCACAGCACACCCAAATGAACATTCGCAGGCACTCATAGGTTTGTCTGGCAAATTCCAGTAGCGAGACTGGCCCATCTGTGGCATGGCATACTGGCCTTGATTTCTCATGTTCGGGTGGCATCAACTGTCGCTATAGTCATTGCACATTAAAATTCCATTGTAAAAATGTAGAAATTATGGTCTGTCAGTGCATGTGTGGTGTTTAATCATTCCGCACTCGTGACATGTGGCTATCTTCCCTAGCTGACCGCAGAAGTTCGCTTCCTCTCAGACCACCTCGCGCCTCATGCTGTTACCCCCTGGTGGGGTCACGTTGTCCAGCTGATAGCTGGTGACCTGCTCTCCCATGCAGCAAGGGGCACTTTGTACAACTGGGCATTTCAATGCCTAACTGCATGGTGTTCGACATTTTTGTCCCTCGCAGCTATCCAGCAAGAGCGACGGGTTGGAACGTTGATGGCAAGGCGTGGGCAGGTAGGAAGGATTGCCTTCCTCGCTTCTGGCTGAAGGGCCCGCGCCTGCACACCTCTTGCCCTGATGTCAAAGACAGAAGGGAAGGAGGGTTAGGAAGGTGAGGGAGGCCAGCATGCGCCCGATACCTTCTAGGTCGGAAATATCCACTTCAAATGTCCTCATCCTTTTCTGTCCTTATCTTTGGACGAAAAGTTATCATAGAACACCAATAAAGCACAGGAAAAAACTAAACAGACAATACAGAATAAAAATATATAAATTCAGAGAAATATCTTCAGTGCCAAAGAAGAGAATATATAAAACGAAAAGTTCCTGAGTGGCAGATGCTTTCTTCGTTACAGCAGTGAATTGGCCGGCATACAGGAACAGAGGTAGGACTGCCGGAACATTTCTTAGATGACAAACACCCATCGTCCAGACACCAACCCAAGCCAATGGGAAGACGAAAATTCACACTCCAGGGGTCGTGGTTACTCCCTGGGCACCAGGCTCGCAGGGGGCAAGCTCTTCTGAACCAGGATATTGTGGAGCAGTCACACAAGCGTCTGGGACGTGGCAGCAAAGCTGGGCATCCCTGTCAGGCAGAAGGCAAGCCTGTAAGGGGCAGTCAGGCCACAGGTGTCGCGTCGATGTGTAGGCACACTCTCGCACTCTACCAGCACCGGGATGTCAAGCAGCGGTAGATGACCAGGTCTGGGCAGAATGGAGGTGGACTATTACTTAAAAAATAACTAGCAATATCTGAAACCATTTTCTCGGGGCCCCCAAATAAAACCCAATCTTTACCTACTAAAGCTTTTATTACCTGCATACTTTTCATTATTCTCATGGGCATTAAATTCAAAAGATTTTTTCTAAATCCATCCACCAAAACACATCAATGAATACTTGTTCCTGTTGTCTTGAAGTTTTTTTTAACCAAATACAAACCAATTGTACTATTTCGAGGTCGCTTCGTTTACTGATGTCACTCACTCTCTTTGACATATCTTTCGACATCCTTTTTTTGAATTAGGCCAAAAAAATCCTCAGAAACTTTAATAAGGTTTTATTTATCCCACCATGTGCCCCAACAATATAATCATGAAGCTATTTTAAAAGCATCCCTTCCAAAATATTTGGAAGATGCACAAGTTTTATAATATCCTTAGTTATCTGCAACACTCATTTTACAATTTCATACTCTTCTTTTCCGGAATCTCCTAGGTGCTCAAATAACAATATTTCATCATTTTTTTCCTACTATTCTTTTATACTTACGAACCCTTCTGGGAACTCTCTAAAACATCACAATTTTCCATCCCTTCATTCTCTGTCTTCTCTTCCCCCCCCCCCCCTTGGTTCTTCCCCATCTACTTCATTTTATTCGGCATCTTCTCCACATACTTTTATTTCACTGTCCTTTCTAAACTTCTGTGGATAATACATACTAGATAATGCATTCAATACTGAATTTTTGCTTCCTTTTACATGCTTGATATCGTACCTCTTTGGTGTTAATTAAAGCATGAGCACTGCAGTGCACCACAACACAGGAGATCACCCTGTCCATTCTGCTGCAGTCAATGGCAGCCTTGCATTTACAAATATTTAAACAGACTGGCCACTAGCCTTGCATTTACAAATATTTTAACAGACTGGCCACTAGAGTTTTTATAATTAAGCTTGTTTGTTTTTTCACTTCTGCTCTGTGCGCAAGGCAGTGGCATCCCGGTATCCTGGCATGCAGTCCTATCCAAGCCACTGCCAAATCCAGATGCGGACATGAGGGGCTCGGCCATCTTATTTCTCTTTGTTTTTTCGTCTTTCTAACATTTAAAATCTAACTTCCAGTATTTTTTTACAGTATTATTTTAGTCATGTAGCAGGAAGCAAGAACTTTGTTAATTTCTTAGTACTAGAGTGATGGAGCTGGCTGTCGGAGGCGCATGTCCACGGGCCTGCAACATGTGGCCCAAGTAGTTCTGTAAGTATGCCGACGCAGAGTTCTTCGATCAGCCTCACTTGGCCAGACAGTCACTCCTGCCTCAGACTGTACTGGTGCTAGGCAAACAACCATCCCATCATCAGCAAAGTGACCGAGCAACATCTGCCACATCTCCAAAACTCCGTCGGCGACAGGCCCACATCATTTGGTACCCGGTGTGGGACGAGAACCACGGTGTTCTAAGGGAAAAGAGGAGACATGTGGCATGAGAACCGTGTGTGCAGTGCTGAACAGCTTGGGTATGCCGGCCAGTACATGTGAAGCTACCCCCCTGTAGGCTACTAATGTAATATGTCATGTTACGATGGTATGCCACCTCCTACCTCATACCTACCTGTTTCACTTCCTGTATCTTCTTTCCTAATAGTCATATTCGTGATCACTCCTCGCCACTTCTTTCCCGTCGCTCTATGACAACATATCAAGTGCCGAGCCACACATAATCCTCATTCCCATATCACCAGGCATCATTCACCCTCCAACTGCCAACTTACTCGTCCCTATGGCGCCTATCAAACTTCCCCATCTCCTCCCTCCTAGAAGTACATCACACCACATTTTTCTTCCCCCTCCCATCCAACTTATTCGGATAACATCGTATCATGTAGGCTATGTTCTGGTTGGCATGTGGATTACCTGCATGGGCAGGTTGCATGATGGTGCAGCAATGTGTACCCCATTGTTTGTAAACAATTCTGCCACACAGACTGATAGCCACGTGCACAATGTGTCATAATGGACCTTACAAAAGAAGAGTTGTAGTGGTGGAGTCCTGTGGGTTGTGATGGCCACTAGTGTGTGTACTGACTGTAAAATTATGTCATCTAAGTCAAGATACTATCATAATAGGGTATTTTTATGCAAGCAACAGAATTTACACTTGAATAATCAACAATCTGAAATTGCATGCCTATCATTTACTTAATATCTTCCATTTTCACAGTGCCTCAATACATTATTTCACTAATCATTTAAATAAATTATAACTTATAAATTATAAACAAATAAATTATAACTCTATTCACCATTTTTCAATTTAAATAAGCATTCTAAGGAAGTTATGGTTTATTCTAAGAGTTTCTTGTGTATGATCAGCTCTGAAAATCTATTGTTATTCAATAGAATTGATAACATAAGATTTTAAAAAAAGATTTGATGTTAAGTTTAACAGTATAATTCCTATCCACAACTGTGAAGCCAACCATTGTGGCTCCTCTGTCGCACAGGCTGTTATGCTACATCAATGCCTGCCTTAGCATGTGCATGACATGAACATCACAGCAGTTGTAGGAAGTGCAGCGAGGAGAACGACCCCAAAGTCTATGGGTTGATGGCCGCCCGCATGGCTATCACATTTTCATGTGTGCATCCACCATTGGCCTACGTGTATCCATCCACTATACATAGAACTAAAACTTTATTTTATACTTCTTTAATTGTAATTGTTAATCACAATGTCATCATTGTTTGTCTTGCATAACTAATCAAAGATTATTCACAGAATAATTATGCACTTGGGAGCCTTCACTAAACCATACACACGGGCGTGTTCGTCGCACATGCACTGGCTGAGGCATAATGGAGTCCCCCAACAATTACTTGTTTGAACCGATATATAACTCCAGTCATCCAAATATTTCTTTAAACATTTACTTTTGTTTTATTTGGGGCTTCATGTGGATTTTGCCATGTGTTTTTTGAGCGGGGACCTAACCCCCTCCTCAGTTAACCACCTCGCTTCGTCAGGCATGCGAGCTGGTAACATCCTACAGGACTGGCCGACTCTGGTGTGTCTTTAACATGTAATCTTCGGCATGGATGTATGCCGCCACAACATTTTGGAAGTGCAAGTGCCTTGTAACATATTTAAATTACTGTTATATTGAGGAGTGTGGAGGTTTGTGTTTCTGAGTGAATTTGTGTACTGTAATAAAACAGGTCATAATCTTTACCAGGCATGTGAGTACTACTTTCCCTCTAGTTATTCCGTCCCACTGATTGTCCACATGAGAGCATTCCTAGTCTAGAGAGGGGCAGGTCCAGGGTGCAGGACATGAGGGCCAACTAGTTCAGGCTCGTATGCATACCAATTGTCCTCAAGTGCGGGTGACATCTTGTGGTAAGCCACATGGGCCGAATGGTCTACGCTCACCACCTTGTGATAGGTTGCTCTTCCCGAGAGAGGCAACAATACCTACGAGCAACACTACGGGGAGACATCCGCCAAGTTTTCACACTCCCTGTTAAAACAAGTAATGATTGGGAACTCCATCTGAATGTGTTTGACCTCACAGGTGGGTCGCGCAGATATGATGCAAGGAATCCGAGGATGCCCCTTTCGCACCACGGAAGAAAAATTGGCATCAACCTGAATACTATTTTAAATGTGAAATGCTGCTGGTCTGTATTTGTAATGACTGTAAAGAAACAAGTAAATTACACTTGAATTAATAGTCCCATCCATATTTCCAATTGTATACTTATATTATTATCTTTAAAAACACCAAACTGGTGGTGCCTATCCATGACATCAAAGGTATGCCTTCCGACAGCAGTAGACAATACTGGAACCTGGGTTTTGCTTTCTGCCCAGTGCAATATGTCAATGTAAAAATTATATATTTTATTTAACTATACAAATGATTCTTCAAGATGAACAAAATAATTAGGTGAGTTACATTGCAAAGTTTTCAACATTTTCTGAAAAAAATTCTTTGTGACTATAAGAAAATTATATAATATCGGAGAAATATTAGTGTTAAATCTTGTATGTGTGGAACAGATGACCAAACTTTATGTAATACACATAGCTTCTTAGACTGATGCAGTCCCACTGTCTTCCTGGGTGGTTGTGGAGTGGAGCACAAGGGTCATCATGGTTCAGCATCGGCCAACTGGCTGGAGGCAGTGGCACATTGGCGACTGGGCCTTAATTTACCGAATTAAACTCCCAGAGGTGAAGTCCCCAAACTAGGGCGAGCACACTTCACAAGGCCACACTGCCAATGTAGTTCGAAAAATCACTGTGAAGAGAAATGATTTCTGATGTCGGAATTGCTAAGACATGGTGTATGTTACAGGATATTGAATCCACGAAGTCACACGACATGCATGGAACCAACAAATACACAAAAGTTTACTAATGATTAACATGTGACGCACTGAGACGTGGAAGATGTTGCTGGATGTTAAGTTCGCAAGTCACACAATGGGTGGTTAAATACAAATACAGTAAAGTTTACTAGAGATTAACATATAAAGCACTAAAAAAAGAAGAAACATGCCTGGTGGGCTGGTAATGCTAATTACATACAAATCACAAGGTAAACTTACTAATATGCACCGATTCCATGGCGCGATCGACACCATAGAGAAACACCAGTGCGCTGTTTGAAATGGATAAAATTACATGAATCAAGAACATGTTCTGGATGATCCAAGTGTGATAAGTGAAGTGATTGGCGATGTCTGGCCGACTAGAAGTAGGCTGGCAACAGAGCAAATGAAACTTTTTAGAAAAGACTTACAATATGCTGTTGATCTTATGGTGGGGAGGTGAAGGCTCTGTGGTGCGCAGGTCGGAGGGCGACTGCTGTGTTTCCTAGGAGGCGTGCACCACCCAGGGTCACTTTCGAATGTGAAGTGCACAAAGGGCGCGAAATGAATCAGGTCAAGAGTTAGACATGTTCGCACAATGAACATAACTTACATTATTAAATTGTAATTACAGAATATAAAATCATTATCATATGTCTTTTACACAAAGTGAACATTACATTCAGACAGAAGAATACATCCATACCCAGACGAGTGATAACAGGTTTTGAAGTTGATAGTCGTGCGAGCGGCTATCAACACATCAGTGGTGTGGGCCGTCCAACACACTTCATTTCACTAAACCATACGCACGGGCGTGTTCGTCGCACACGCACTGGCTGAGGCATAATGGCCTGTGTGACCAGGAGCACCGACGGTCAGCGTCAAGACATACCTAATATTTGTCATGAACAGTTATTTTGATGCCTGTGCTCCACACTGCTAGTACCATATCCCATTTTTGGAGCGCACCCCTAGCATAGCGGGAATGAGTCAGGCAAGCGCCTCGGGCGTGACTCCACTAGACTCAAATAAACTTCAGGGCATGAAACCCCGGGGGCTCGACCCCATAAAACAATTAAGGAAAGAGACATTAGGACACAATTATTAATTCACAGGCATTAAACAAGTGTGTCGTAGCTACTCCGGGCGAGCACCGCATGCACGGAGTAGACAAGAACCTCATTACCAGTCACCGCGGCCACTGGCCTTAATTAAAGTGCCCATTACAATGATTAAGTCAGATTAGGAGAAATCCAACTAAAACAGTTCACAGTGAGACAATAACTTAGTAAATTTACAGTCGCCAACTTGATGCCACAATTCAAATAATTAAATACTATAAAACAGTTGTTAAGCGTGACGTCGACCCAAGTGTCTCCCCGGCTCCTTCAGGCCGTTATGCCTCGTCAGCGTCCTCTCTTGCATTAAGTGAAGTGTAGTGTGGTGGTTACGATCAGGGACGCACCCGCGTGCGCCCTGGAACGTCCTTAAACGAATACGTGTTTTGTAAATAATTCCTTTTATCTTGTAATTATCATGTCAGTGTATTTCCTGTTGTAAAATACATTTTTATAATACTTTGTAATTTTCTTAACTTGTGTTTACGTCTTTTAAAAGTAATTTATAATGTTTCGTAATTTCTTAAATAATTTGCATTTAAATATTTTTGTATATATTTTTCAGTGCCTATGTTATCATGTAGAACCACAAGCCTCCCACGCCGGCCCGTTTCCCCTTCCCCTCCTCCGCAGCCCGCGCGGGCTGGCGGCGGAGTTGTCAGTTGCTATCAGGCTGCCGCACGGAGCAGACCTGCTTCGCTCCGCTCCGCGAGAAGTAGCACGCTACGGAGTCCGGGTCGCAGCGTGGACGAAACGTCCGTCTCCCGACGTGGTCGTCCAGGCTGTGACAGGATTTCCAGTGATAAATCTCGTTAAAAAGATCGCGTCTTCTTCACTTCGCAATTCGCTCCACTCGAGACGCACGCTGTGCACGTCTGAACTTTCATAACTATACGTTTCGTCACGGGACTGCCTCCGCAGTCACATCGAGTCGTGTTCCAGTTGTTTCCAGTATATTTCCGAGAGTCCGGGTCGCGGCGAGGGAGGACATTCGTCCCGCAACGCGTCGGCCAGTCTGCGATAGGGCTTTCAACGGAATAAAGGAGCTCGTGAAAACGGACAGCAACATCTTCTCCTTGCAAACTTCTACATTTCCTTCTACCTGTACAAATTTCCCTCCTGGTCCCATGTTTCACGGTCCCGGCCACGTTGGCCTGAACTCCACTTTCTCTCCGACTGGAGCTACGCGGGCAAATCAGGGTGAGTCTCAGGACAATTCGCAACAGAGACTTAGGGACCGCAGGCCGAGGGACGTCAAGCCTTAAGCACCCAATTACCAGGTGCTACCTTTTAATTGAACACCTGGAATGTGTTTTTAGCTTATAATAGAGCAAATTAAGTTGATATAAGTTTTTGGCGCCGACTCACAAAGGAGGTGAAAGTTTCCCTCCCTTGCAAGGCGGCCATGTTCGGCAGTCTCCAACCACTCCGCGCCAGGTCAAGACGTGTGTCCGTGAACAGCCTTCAATTTTGTTCCACCGATCATTTACTCTGTACTTGATTTAATAACCAAACCTTTTTAATTCACTGCTGCTTATGTAGACTCGGCATGTATTTCGCGGACCCGGGCTTATCTCGACCGTTTCCTTGGTGATTCCGCACCGCGTCGCGGACCACACAATTTACAGCACTGGCTGACTCCAACCAACTCGTTTTCGTTAAGATCGCTGCGCATATGCCTGCCGGCTACAACCTCACGTAAGTGTAGCATCGCATTTAGGACCACGCTCATTGAGCCCTCCTAAGACAATTAACTTTCGGCACTGGCCGCCTCCAGCGAACTAGTTATCACGTCCCCGCGAGACTGCCGCGGCAATTTCACAGTGTTATGTTAGTGTCGTGTTTGGTTTGTAATCAGCATGTGTTAGTGAAATAATACAACGGCTCAGACGCCACATAGCGCACTATCCCAGCTTTTGTAGCAGTTCTGCCACCGCGTAGTGTATGTGTAGGGAGTACAGTGTACCCATGCATACCAGACGGAAAAGTCCATGGATTAAAAGCCAATTTAATATAAACTGTGTCGTCTACGGTTATTCCGCACCATTCCGTCCTCCACATGGCCGAGCTGCCTCATAGCCAAGTAAGGAGTTTCAGGGTAGATTCCCAATGGCGTACCTGGTGGAGCACATGGGGACAGAGTACCCGCAACCCATCATCAACGGCCTAGTGTCTCACTAGCCTGGCGCCCCCCCCCCCCCCTCCTGGACAACAGCAGCACCACGACGTCTGTAGCGCCCATCAGGTACTTCCTGGGCCTTCTACAGAGGCCGGGTGATGGCAATTTATCCTTGAGGTGTTTATGTTTTGCCTATTGATTATGTAAAAATATATATAGCCTTCATTATTTTTTTGAGGTTTGATAATTTTACAGGTTAATATTACTGAATGAAAAATGGTTTCAAACACATACTTTCATGGGCCAATAAAACGATTGTACATACTTTTGCACTCGTTAATTATAAGAGCCACACATTCTACGTATTTTTTGTCAGCTTTTACCGTACATTCTGTAAATTTTAAGATATCCCAAGGTACTTTATTGCAGGTTTTTATTGTGACATACACTACAAGAACACAGGCAGGTTCAAAACAGACCAAAATAATAAATGCTTCTTTACTATGTCGTAGGCTGGTCGACTAGTCCCTGACATGCTTCCATCTTGCCGGCTACTCAGGATTCGGTAGAGGGAGGTCCGGGCCGCGTGGCCGAGGGACTTAGTCTCCAGAATTGAAATGAGAACAACTTGAATAAAGTTTCCTGGTTCTTTATCCTCAAGAAGAAGAACACTTTACATGGGACTGCTGCGTTTCCGCCTGTGACAATTTCTTTATTGGGAGAAACCCGGTTCCGCGCACTAATATGGTAATGAAAATATGGGACGTCCCGCCCGTGATGAGTATTACTCACACTGTAAGGGAAAGAATTCTCTAAGACCCGCGCACAATAGGATGTCTGTCCGACTGTACACCACAATGACCGGGAAGAAATGTAAAAGCACAGAACACGACGGCGAATGTCCAGTTTGCAAAATTAAACCACGACTTGCGAAAATTAAGAGAAGAACACACCTGAGCAAAAATGACAAGATGAGAGCGCGCGACTGAATGACAAAGTAACAGACTCGACTGCAAAGCTGAAATCGCTTCAGCATAGAAAAGTCTAGAGATCCTGCAAATACCGCGCCCGTTCAGCCTCACCGTCCCGGAGCGACGTCACCAACACATCCGTTGTCTCTCGTGCCGGGTCCACGACTGCCTCCCACTCACCTGGCGTGCCCGAGCGCCCGCGTCTCTCCCCTCCCCGTGAGCCCGCGGAACACGCTGATTAGTCACAGGCGGAAGCCACGGCCTTGGCGCCCGGTGAACAATTAAAACTTACACAAATACATAACCCTTCAATACAAAATTAATTATAATAAAAAATGAGCAAAATATATACAAAAAACATAAAACAAAAATATTTTTACAATAAAATAATATGTCGAATCCTGTATGGAAACAAAACGTTGCACATCACCTTCACTTGCGTCGCACTACACACGCAAGAGATGGTGCTGGCGAGGCATAACGGCCTGAAGGAGCCGGGGAGACACTTGGGTCGACGTCACTATGCACTCAAAAATAAATTCACTGGTCAACAAGGCGTTAAAAATAAAAATCCATTTAATTGTACTATAATTTTCTCGATATACACTCAAATTCACTAGTGTAACAAGTCATCAAACGTAGTTACTAAATAACTCTCACTATTAGCGCTAGGCATAGTGCTTTGCGCGATTTCTAGTGTTTGGTATTGAATTATTTCATGGAATCTTTGACAAGGAATTTTTTTTATGGTGTGTTTATTATTGTTTTGAGGTTTTTTTTTTTCACAGCATTGCTGTTATTAATATGTCATATGCTCCCAAGAAATGTCTTTTAGAAGCGGATGTTGGAATTACTCAGTATATTGGTTGCAACAAAGGTTTTTCAGGTATAATTAAGCATCGTTTTTCAGATTTCCACGTAAATGAAGTTGGGTTAGATGGCTCTATAATAAAGTTAACTGACGAATCAATTCCAGATGAAATACTGGATTCATCAGATGTGGGGTACAAAATTGATGCTGTTACTCCAGAAGTTTTATTGCAGCTTGTTGAACTTGCTATGCATGGTGGCACAGACGTAACAATTGATGTTACTGATAAATCGAAAGACGAAAGAAGAGAGATACACGACATGATACGTAAAAAGTTTCCGTCTAAACTAGTGAGTAACACTAAGGAGAAAGAGGGCAAGAAAACTATGATTGTTTCTAAAGCAAACAAGCCCAACAGCGACAAGAGATCTGTGTGGCCCGCGCGGCGGAAAGGTGACTTTGTCCATTTTGTAATGTACAAAGAAAATAAAGACACAATGGAAGTTGTTAATTTAATTGCTTTCAAACTGAAGATGAAACCGAATAACATTTCCTATGCTGGGACGAAAGACAGACGTGCTAAGACATCACAGATGTTATGCGTAAGAAAGGTGGAGCCAGCCAGGCTGGCATCTATCAATAAATATTTGAATGGCATTAGTCTGGGGAATTACGTATTTAGAACGTCAGCTCTGAGGCTAGGTGATCTGAAAGGCAACCACTTCAGAATAGCTATTCGCAATGTTTCCTGTTCAGCAGACGACTTAGAATTGGCTTTAAACTCATTGAAACAAGATGGATTTATTAATTACTACGGGATGCAGCGTTTTGGCAGTACACTTGAGGTTCCTACTTATTTCATTGGCAGAGCTCTTCTTTTGGGAGATTGGGCCAACGCCATCGACTTAATATTAACTCCGAGAGAGAATGAAACTCGATTCGATGTTAAAGCTGCAAGGAAAACTTGGCAGGCGACGAGAAATGCAGAAGCAGCGTATGAGAAGTTGGGAAAGGGGCAGAACACCCCAGAAGGAAAACTGCTGCAAGGTCTAATGAAAAATGGTTCTGATAAAATGGGTGCATTAAACTTCATTCCACGCAACTTGAGGTTGCTTTATCTACACTCCTACCAGAGTTTAGTTTGGAATAAGATAGTATCTCGGCGCATCAAAGAATTTGGTTTGAAGCCAGTAGTGGGAGACCTGGTGTTGGCGGACCGTGGAGATGGAACATGTGCGGACTCGGAGCAGGAGCTCGGTGCAGATGCACCGGACGGTGAGCCAGCCGGGCAAGTGGAGCAAGAATGCTCGGAAGTGAACGGACTGCGTGTCTCCGTGCTGACGCAAGACTCGGTGAAAGACGCTAGCATGAGCGACGTGGTGCTTCCACTACCAGGGTACAGCGTGAAGTACCCGGAAAACGAGGTCGCCCGGTGGTACGAGGAACTCTTGAAGGCAGATGGGTTGACATCTGCCACCATGAGGCAAAAAGCAAAATCGTATTCTCTCGCCGGCACTTACAGGCACCTGGTGAAACATCCGGAAAACCTGTCGTGGAAGACTTTGCGCTACTCCTCTCCAGACGACACATTGATCCTCTCGGACCTGGAGCAGTTGCGTCTGGCAGAAGCACCCGGCGACGCCGCGCACGGCAAGCACACGGCGGTCATCGTGGAGTTCGCGCTGCCGTCGTCGTGCTACGCGACCATGGCGCTGAGGCAGGCCATGAGGCAGGACACGTCTCCGCGGCACGCAGGGCGGGGGGCAGGGGACGCACGGGAGGAGAGTGTTGATGGTGACGCCACGAGAGTGAAGGACAAGAGAGAGTGTGACTCTGAACAGTCGCTCGCAAAGAAAGTTAAGTCAAGCAATTCTGAGTGATGTACTTCCATTGATTGTGAATATGTAACCTTGTAAATTACCTAAGTAAAGTGTGTTTTTTTATTTGTTCAAATTTTTAAGTCTAAGGTTGATAACTTGTATAAATTCTAAGGGTATATTTTATGATGACTCATTAGTAATGTTACATGGATATTTTGATGTAAAATTGCCTCCTGCATATTTTACTTCCGAGTGATAATTTTCTGTGATTACCCGAGTCAACTTGTAAGGCCTGTTCTTAGGAACAGGTCAATTTCTAGAGTAGCGGCTTTTTGTAAAAAAGTAAAATAAAATTTCACAAATGGCATCTTTCAACACTAAGACATACCCTGATAAGAGCATCTCTTATTGTATTCTGAGAAATATGATTATAGGTGATTGCATTCATTATATATATACCTATATATATGTGTGTGTGTGTATTCCTGCGAGTATATCATTACAACCATGATGTTAACTGTGTGTTTTTATGTGTATCTGTTTTGGATTTGCAAAATCAATTTTTTTTTTTAAGTTCTACTTACTTTTGTGGTGGTTATTTTGAGACAGGAGACAAAATTTATTACATTTAAATTATTTGGAAAAGTTAATACCTACGTGAATGGGCATTATTTTCCTAAGGATCAGGTTGCAGCCAGTGTGAAGTAAAGGCAGAGTTCTCGCTCGTGGAAACAGCGTCTGCAATGCCATCAGGATGGGGCCAAGTTACTGCACAGACCACCTAAACTAACCTGACTATAGTTGCAATTGTCAAAACACTAGTTAGGTTACAAACAAAATAATTTCACTATTAATAAATTATCACATTGACATACGAAGTAACGGAACAGATACCTACACATAGTTTAAATTTTGGTAAGTATTTACTGATGTTAATACAACACTTCATACTTAAATGTGTAATTTCGGATGTCGCGGCTTTTTAAAATGGAAAGAAAAAAAATCGGAAAACATGGTTTTCACAAACTACACACGTCCCTAAATTTACCTTGAAGGGATAGTTTCTTAATTCCTACCGTTTCATGACAAATTAGAGTTTAAAGATTACAATTCCTGTGTTTTCGCACTGCCGCCACCAGGCATTGTTCACCCATGATCGTGTATCTCTTTGTTCAGCAGGATCCTGATGCTTCTGTTTAGGTTCAGTACGTCGGAAGATTATGTACATTAAAAAAAATTGTCATTTAATAATGAATTATGATCGTAAGTCAAATAAAAAGGATTATTTTTTTAACCTACAATCATAATTCTTTATTATTTCGGAATTTCTTTTATGTGCAAGATCTTTTGACGTACTGAACTAAAAGAGCAAGCATCATGTACCACAGGATCATGCGATAAACTGCGATACGTGAAACACCAGCCGTTATACGACGGCTGTAATCAAAGAATTCCCTGGAAAGACTGCAAAATACAATCAATGTGTCAGCTACTTCAGTGCACAGCACATATTCCTCACAGAAAATTAACGACTTAATTCAATTAAAATATTTGTCTCCCATTAGACTCATTCGTTACTACGTGACTCAAAACAGTACGTACTTTAAATGTTATTTAAAAAATAAACATTTCGTAATACAATTTCATACTTATTCTAATTAAACAACAAACATGAAATATAAGCATTAAAAATTCCTTACGATTGCAATACAGTTGTTATTTAAATTAATTTCATTATTACAACACCTACATTGACTTAAGTTCTCAAAAAGAAATTTTAAAAACCCACACTAGTAAACAATAAATATTGGTGATTCGTGAATACGCTGGTATTGTAATGTAAGCTGTAAACTCTATTGTTTCACAAACCAGTAGGAATAAGCCTTCCTTTCAGGAACATCAATAGTATATGGAAAACATATATTCCTATCTATCGCAGGTAAACAATGAATGGTAGCTTCAGCGTAAGAACACAGGTATTGTAATGTAAGATATAAAATTTTAATTTTTTTCACAAACTAGTAGGAATTACAATATCATCCCTTCGAAGCAAATTTATGGACTATAGGTTGTGAAAACCGTGTTTTTCAATTTTCTTTTGCTTTTCGTTCTAAAAATCTGCGACATCCATCAGTTACCTATAAATGTTATTCACCTAATTTTGATGTAACAACTTGGTGTCCTTTCTCAAAATAACTACCACAGAACAAATAAAACTTAAAAAAGTATATATTTTGAAGATTGTTGGGTTTTTTTTTCCGCAGAAGTTGCTATACTACAAACTGACCTTGTAACAACGTCCTGTGGAGTTATTCAGAGCTCTTGCCGGAATCTTATTCCATAAGCCTGCTCATGTTATGAGAACTGTCCAAGTGGTCATAACACGAAACTGCGCCATACAGAATGTGATGGTACCAGCTTTGTGGTGGCGAGACGTTTCAATCCAACTGAAAGGAAGTTAAGGAAATTATTTCACAAAAGTAACAGAAAATTTATTTCAAATACATTACAGAAGAAACTGGCAAATGAATACCGTAGATGTTGTGTATTTTACTTTTAGACTTGATTTTATAGGTTAGGATATAATTCTGAAGGAACGGCACTTTATGAAAAAAAAATTATCAGAAATTCATAATGATTTTTTCCATTTCCTAACATGTTTTTAAATCATTTTCTAAGAGGGCATTATAATTCTCCAAGTAGTTAACAGTTTTAATGAGTGGTTAGGTCATGGTACCTTCATACCATAAGAAAGGTCGTTTTATTTTATTCAGTTCCTTTTTTTTCTTATCATTGTGTAAAAGCACGTTTTATTTGAACTAGTTGTTTTTCAGTAATAATGATTTTAATTATAGGTTAATTTAGGGTAGCCACATGTGAAAAATATCTTTGGGTTAAGGATGGTTTAAAATTATTGTAAATATTACATGTAATCTATATATAGTTATTAATTTGTGCTAAGGCTGTTTTACACAAGAGATTGCCCTGATTGTTATATTCGTCCTACTGTTTACTTGATACTAGCTACATGATCCTGTGGTTCTCCACAGATACGTAGGAATACAGCGTAGCCGAGACTGTTTGCAAAAAGGCAAACCTTTAAATGTCAGTACGTTAAATGGGGTAACACTGTTTTCCACCTTAATTATTTTCCAGTTCAAGTGTGTATTAAATAATATTGTTTTATATTGCTTGAGCTTATTAAATTAACCATTTTACAAGTAATTCTAAAACCTAAATAAAATACCCGAAAGATCCAGTTAAAACTTATTTTATTCATAAAAACTAAAGCAAAAATGCATTTAAGACCCATAAATAATGTCATAGGTTTAGAACCAAGCATATTGTAAGACTTGTACTGAGACTATAATTTAATTTTCAAACCAAGATAGTAGGTACAAAACATTAAAACCAACCACTGCAACACTATAGCAAGTTACATTTGTGTAAGACTGGGGCTGTACAGATGTGACAGGGAATTATTGACCTTGTCTTGTCATGCAACTGCAACAGTATTTTGCGACAATGACAACATTCCTGACAATTGTAGAATGTGTTTCAGTAAAACATAATCCATATGCTCAATGTTCCAGCTTAAATATTTTCTCTATTTTTTTTTCACTAAAATTGTGTTTGGGACCCAAATTCAAAAACCTATTCCAGCCTTGGGAACACAATAAACCATAAGTTTTACCTACATATGTTTTCAACATATTTTGTTGTGTTGAACCCACACCCTATGTTTGTGACCTTACTGTACATACATGTGTACAGTAAGTTTTTGATTAATGGACACAATAATGAAAATCATATTTTGTTGCCTTGAACCTGGTTAACAGATGCCAATCTCGTTACTGCGAATATTTTGACATCGCAACTTACGAATTCAGGGGGTTGGTACGTCTTGAATAGCTTGTATAGCTTGTATTTACACTCGTATTCAAGCGCTGCACAGCTTACATGCTGAATTATTCTTGCATGAATGCCTAATGGTTATTGAAGGAAGACAACTGTTTGAAAAGAGTGTCTGCATTATCTTTTCTCGCGTGCCTGTAAAAAAAAAAAGACGCAGCGCTAATATTTACGAATCCTGTGGCAAAATAAACTTCGGCCAACTCAGCCCTTCCCCCTGCCCGTTATGACTTTGTAATCTGTACAAGTCATTCACCCAACTGCCCGGCGGTGATGTACATGTCGTTCAAGACCAAACAGTCTTGTAGTCCTTCACTGTGCAGGCACTGTGTGTTCACTGTGTGTTTAGCCAAAATAAATACCCTTCTTACAGTATTTGCATTCAGTGAAATCTTATTACAGTAGAACTCCAATTATTGAGATTAATTGGGACTGCACCTAATCCAAATATCCAGATAATTGGATACTGTAAAATAGGAACTAATCTTTTCAGAAATGCAAAATACCCTAATTGTACAGAATATGTAAAGTAATCATTTATGTATTGTATTTATTTTTATAACAAAAAAAAATGTTCACATTTCCTAAAGTACAGTACATACTTATGATTCCTTAAAAATTTTGTTTAAGAGTCAGCTGTATAGAAGTCTTAAATCGTTTCCGTGCGGCCAAGTCCCATATCCGCCTCACTAGTAGATGGTCATCAGTTTCTTCCAATCTGAGTTACTCTTTGAATTAGCTCATCAGGGTCTAACCTCAAGCAAGCCAATCACCTATGTCTTCTGCACTGCATTCGGAGCAACCAGGAATTGTTAAGAGAATGTCTCATGTTCTCAAGCGACATGTCATCCTCATGCTCTTCTACTTCTCTTTCTTTATCTTCAGTTTCCCATTTGTTATTATCTTCTTTCTCCTCAGTTGAAATGCCTTCAGCTTAGTCCAAGCTCTTTTTAACGTGCGTTTTTTTACCAAATTTCATGCTCCCACCACCATACAAGAACAATCTTTTAAATCAATTCTTTGGTAATACGCCACAATGCCTTCATTTTCATCTTCTATCAAAAGCTTCCTCAATAGTAGTCTTCATAGTTTCAATAACCGCTTGGTCCATTGGCTGCAGCAAACTGGTAATGTTTGGCGGCAGGAAAAGGGTTTTAAGACGTCAGTTTTCTCTGTCAAGAAGGCTTTCTGTGGGGTGGGTGGGTGCATTATCCTGAATCAACGTAACCTTACTTACTGCCTTCTTTACCTATAGACTTATGATATATATTTTACTTCGGGTATGAAAATTGAATCATACCATTCAGTTAACAAAGCAGCAGTTATCCAGGCTTTTGGTTGATTTTTGTAAAATATGGGAAGTAATTTTATATTTTTCAAAGCCCGGGGGCCTTTTGATTTGCCTCAACCGGAGAAGAATTTTGTAATTTCCAGTAGAGTTGGCACAATTCATCACAGTAACATGGTCTTTGCTAACCTTACGGCCAGGCGCTTTTCCTTTTAGAAGCTGGTGTTAATACAGGCAAAGCCTTCCAAATAAGGCCAGTCTCATTTGCATTATACACAAACCCTGGGTCATAACCCTGCTTCATTTTTTAATCTTTCAATGAATTTTTATCCTGGTTTAGGTTCTGCTGAAAGTTTCTCGCCGCTTCAATTTAACTCTCGAATACCATGTCTTGGCTTAAACTTCCGTAGACACCCATTACTCGCTTTAAATTAAGATAAGATGTCTATTTTCCCGGCTAAAAGTTTTGCTTTTTTACAAATAATCTGCCCTGAAAGAGTATGCCCAATGCTCGTTGCTGCAAAAACCACTCAAATATCAAATATGACCTCTTCTAGAACTTTGTTTTCTGCTGGTTTCATCACTTTTCTAGATGAACTACCATCTTCATTCTCAAGGTTTAAAATTGGAAGACTTGTTTTTTTTATTTAATGTCCGAAATTGTTGATGTTCCAACGCCAAACTCAGCTAACTGCTTGCTAGTATTTCCTTTATCCACTTGTTCAAGGATTTTTATTTTGTCTGCCAACGATAACACAACACATTGCGCATGCAGTAGCCGCTACAGGCCAGTGCACACACCGGTGCCGTGACGGTGCCGTGACGGGGCTGAAGGTATTCTTCTAGGACGCATGTCCGTGCTGCTGCAGACGGTCATCAGGCTTGCTACACATTTGTTAATGTGAAGTTCCCTGACCTTTCCATGTATTCCAGTCTATATGGAAAATTTTCCAGACAGTTGCATATTGTAATTTACTTGTTAACAGCAATTTTTATCCATCATATTTGCAGGACTATTTGATCATTTGGGTAAGAGATGTCCTTTCAGAAAGTTCATATCTTAGTATTAGTTAGCTTAAGTGCTTTTGGTAATTAGTGGTTTAACTATATGCAATTATAATTCAAATAGAACAAATAAATAAACTAACTGTTAAAAAGGTACTAAAAAATGAATTTTTAATACTCATACATGTAAGCCCACAATTGAGCAAACACATGATAATAAAAAGATTAAATTTAAAAAGTACTTGCAAATTTCAAAGAATTAATAGTAAAGCTGTTTCATCGCAAGTTTCAAATAGCGAAGATGACATGGTTAAAGATATAAAATGTTTGTGCAACATAGTATTTCTAACATTTCAAAATTCTGGTAAGTCTATTCACATGACCAAACAATACAAATAAAAACTTGTGATAAGTAGGTAAACAAAATCATCATTCGCAACATTTTAAAGCTATTTGCTTGGCAATTGAAGAGATTTCATCGTCTAATAGTTGGGCTTCCTTTTGATCCTCTTCAATTTTTTTTTTGTTTATTTACTTACAATGGCTGAACCATTTCTGCTGGTCTTTTTCCTTTACTTAAGATTTCATTTTCATTTTCTTACATTTTCCCGAGCTTCATGGTATCTTGACCGAGGATTCTGAGTATAGTGTATCATACTCTCCGTTCCTTTAATTTATATTTATGCCTCTTGCATTTTTTATCCCTTCCCAAACAAGCCTTTGTGCAACTACTGACTCTTCTGACCTGATTTTTTTGTCAAGAAGGCACTAATGGTTGACAGAAGTTCCTCTTTAAACTGCAGAATTCCCATGCCAAATATCAAACACTTTCTTCAAGAGTAACATTTAATAATCTGACCCTGTAGATTCAAACACATCTTTCCTGAAGTTTTTAAATTTTTTCTGGAAATAATGGTTTAAAAAAAGTGATTAAAAATGTCTAATTTGTCTGCGCATATCCTTGTGTTCCACTTGCTTTTAACAAACATTTACGAACATAATACTACTAAATACTTATGAAATAATCACAGCGCACCATGGAAGTTATAAGAAATTTTCCATCTAATGCCCACATTGATTAGTTGAAAATGCAAAAAATATACTCACAATGTACATCACAGCATCATGCAAGATGACTAATCTGTTTACAACCTTCAAGCTTGCTGTATCCGAGCTGACAGGTTTCTATTTTTTTGGCTGTTTTGCAGCACGTCAGCCTATCACGCCCCTTGGCAAGTCACAAATCGGCCGTAAAGTTTTTACATCTCATGTTAAGCATAGTTGGAAGATCTACGAACATAGCCCAATTGCTCCTTATTGGGAAATTGTAATTGTTCCTAATGGGGAAATGTGATTTATATAACTAACATTTTGCTTTGCGGGTAATTTCCGGGAACATAACCTGTCTGTTAATAGAGGACTTATACTCTGTGTGTGTAGCTAAAGTTTATCAGTCATGTACCATCAGTTGAATCCATATAGTTGTGTTCACACTCTCACTTCTTCAGTCTTAAAATAGCCAGTGGTGTCTCAGGGCAAGCAAGGCAAGCAGTGCTTGCCCAGGCAGTTTCCAGACATTGTATTTTTTAAATAAATATTTTATTCAGTATAGTATTTTACTTTGGCTCGTGCAGTTAGGTGTATGTATGTTTTACACTATCTTCTTGGAACCAATTACTGTGCGCTGTGCGCTATTAGAAAAGAACTCGTCGACACACAAAACATGCTGTTTTAGAAGCGTTGCTAGGTTTAGAAGCGCTGGTAGGACCGCTTTCAGCAGGAAGGCTGCCGCAGTAGTTTCCTTTCGGAAGGGGGGGTGGCATGGTACAAAGGTTCGAGGAGGGGATTGGCTGCAAAAACACGTGGTAGAAGCTACGAAGGTAGCGCTTTCTTGCCGAACTGAAGCAAACATGATCCGCTACAGTTCGGCACGGCAGGTGGCGAGGTGGCGTTTCAGGAATGATTGACGTGCCAGTTTCTTGGTACACCTACTAGTTAACAGAGTTTCTGATCACGTATGAAGATAATTTCTTTTGTGTTGGTACGATAAATACCAAGATTTAATTTTTACTATTCTAGTACATTATTATGAGGTTCTTCTCTTTATTTTAAGTACTTACTTTGCCATGTGTTGTCTGTTTATATATTTTGTACCAGATATCGATGATACTACACTCCCACTTAGTAATAAGTAATGTAGAGTAGGTATTTTATTATCAGAATAATGTAAGTCAAAATTTATTATTTTTAAAAAATAATTTATAATTAAAAAAAAAATTGCAATTTTTCTACCTGTGGAATAGTCAATGTTCAGTTAAGAAAACTACTTAAATAGCACCCTTTTGTACCTTGAAATCCATATTTTCCTGGGGGAGGGCCCCCAGACCACCACCCCCCCCCACCCGAGTCATGTTTAGGGGTGAACGGAGTTGTTGCTTCCCCTCATGTAAACCTCACGCCTCGCCACTTAAAATAGCATAAAAATATCCAATAATATTGAGGTTCTCTGGATAAAGATCTGTTTTGAAACTTAGAGCTCTGGGGCACTCAAGATGCCGTCTCAGTCGAGCTACTTGGACTATGCCTCATCCCCGCGAGACAAAGCAACCCCAGCGGGTGGAAGCCACTACTAAAGTCATGTTTAGTTATTTACTGTACAAGTGTAGCGAGCAAGGGGAGAAACCAGTCTTGCTTGCATTCATAAACTTTTGTTGAATCATTGATTTAACAAGGAGAGATAAAACTGTGTATGTAGGCAAGTGGCCCATGAACTGATGAAATGTCGCTGCTGCTATCAGGAATGTCATCAGTGAAGAAGTACAGCCATCCTCGAGAATCACATAGAAGTAGTAAACTGGCTGCAGATGGGGTAGGGAAAGAGAGAGAGGTTCTATGCATGATGACAAAAAAGATGAGGGCCTAAACAGCATGCAATGACATATGAAGAAAGAGTAAATAAAGCAAACTAAAAAAAATTTTGCTGTTCATTTAAAAAAAATGCAGACAGATCACTGCTACAACCAAGACTAAAAATCACTTTAAAAATTTATTTTTATTGCCTATATGTGTAGGTTCACACCAGAAATAACCTTCTACATTGATGTACATATAAAATGTAGTTTGTCTTTTGGACTATCATAAAATAAATGTTTTTTTTTTTTTCCACCAGGTCTATACATACATAAAAAAAAAATTGATAGTAATTGGTAAAATATTCAAGTTATATAAAATAACTTCAAAAATAAAAGACTATCTCAAGACTGATAAGTTTCAAATATTGTGGTTGTAGCCCTGATGATGAACAAAGAGAGTGCTGCCAACTGCCCCTCAGCTAAGTAGCCAACTGTTCCTCAACTACGTAGCCAACTGATCCTCAGCTACGTAGCCAACTGTACCTCAGCTACATAGCCAACTGATCCTCAGCTACGTAGCCAACAGTTCCTCAGCTACGTAGCCAACTGCCCCTCAGCTAAGTAGCCAACTGTTCCTCAACTACGTAGCCAACTGATCCTCAGCTACGTAGCCAACTGTACCTCAGCTACGTAGCCAACTGATCCTCAGCTACGTAGCCAACAGTTCCTCAGCTACGTAGCCAACTGCCCCTCAGCTAAGTAGCCAACTGTTCCTCAACTACGTAGCCAACTGATCCTCAGCTACGTAGCCAACTGTTCCTCAGCTACGTAGACAACTGATCCTCAGCTACGTAGCCAACTGTACCTCAGCTACGTAGACAACTGATCCTCAGCTACGTAGCCAAATGATCCTCAGCTACGTAGCCAAATGATCCTCAGCTACGTAGACAACTGATCTTCAGCTACGTAGACAACTGATCTTCAGCTACGTAGACAACTGATCTTCAGCTACGTATCCAACTGTTCCTCAGCTACGTAGACAACTGATCCTCAGCTACGTAGCCAACTGTTCCTCAGCTACGTAGCCAACTGTTCCTCAGCTACGTAGCCAACTGTTCCTCAGCTACGTAGCCAACTGTTCCTCAGCTACGTAGCCAACTGTTCCTCAGCTACATAGCCAACTGTACCTCAGCTACGTATCCAACAGTTCCTCAGCTACGTAGCCAACTGTTCCTCAGCTACGTAGCCAACTGTTCATCAGCTAAGTAGCCAACTGTTCCTCAGCTAAGTAGCCAACTGTTCCTCAGCTAAGTAGCCAACTGTTCCTCAGCTAAGTAGCCAACTGTTCCTCAGCTAAGTAGCCAACTGTTCCTCAGCTAAGTAGCCAACTGTTCCTCAGCTAAGTAGCCAACTGTTCCTCAGCTACGTAGCCAACTGTTCCTCAGCTACGTAGACAACTGATCCTCAGCTACGTAGCCAACTGATCCTCAGCTACGTAGCCAACTGTTCCTCAGCTACGTAGCCAACTGTTCCTCAGCTACGTAGCCAACTGTTCCTCAGCTACGTAGCCAACTGTTCCTCAGCTACGTATCCAAAAGTTCCTCAGCTACGTATCCAAAAGTTCCTCAGCTACGTAGCCAACTGTTCCTCAGCTAAGTAGCCAACTGTTCCTCAGCTACGTAGCCAACTGTTCATCAGCTACATAGACAACTGTTCCTCAGATACGTAGCCAACTGTACCTCAGCTACGTAGCCAACTGTTCCTCAGCTACGTATCCAACAGTTCCTCAGATACGTAGCCAACTGTTCCTCAGCTACGTAGCCAACTGTTCCTCAGCTACGTAGCCAACTGTTCATCAGCTATGTAGCCAACTGTTCCTCAGCTAAGTAGCCAACTGTTCCTCAGCTACGTAGCCAACTGTTCATCAGCTACGTAGCCAACTGTTCCTCAGCTAAGTAGCCAACTGTTCCTCAGGTAAGTAGCCAACTGTTCCTAAGATAAGTAGCCAAATGATCCTCAGCTACGTAGCCAACTGTTCCTCAGCTACGTAGACAACTGATCCTCAGCTACGTAGCCAACTGTTCATCAGCTATGTAGCCAACTGTTCCTCAGCTACGTAGACAACTGTTCCTCAGCTACGTAGCCAACTGTTCCTCAGCTACGTAGCCAACTGTTCCTCAGCTACGTAGACAACTGATCCTCAGCTACGTAGACAACTGTACCTCAGCTATGTAGACAACTGTACCTCAGCTACGTAGCCAACTGTTCCTCAGCTACGTAGCCAACTGTTCCTCAGCTAAGTAGCCAACTGTTCCTCAGCTAAGTAGCCAACTGTTCCTCAGGTACGTAGACAACTGTACCTCAGCTACGTATCCAACAGTTCCTCAGATACGTAGCCAACTGTACCTCAGCTACATAGCCAACTGTACCTTAGCTACATAGCCAACTGTTCCTCAGCTACGTAGACAACTGTTCCTCAGCTACGTAGCCAACTGTTCCTCAGCTACGTAGCCAATTGTTCCTCAGCTACGTAGCCAAAAGTTCCTCAGCTACGTAGACAACTGTTCCTCAGCTATGTAGACAACTGTTCCTCAGCTATGTAGTCAACTGTTCCTCAGCTACGTAGCTTAAAGTTCCTCAGCTACGTAGCCAACTGTACCTCAGCTACGTAGCCGTCAGTTCCACCCTAGACACTGCCAGTATCTGCCTAGTGAAACTCTGCTGGCAGAGCGGTCAGACTACCTCACCACACCTCCAGCACTAAATGTTCTCTTGCTCTGCTGATATAGTGGGGATATTAAATTGTTCCAAACTATGAAAATTTTGAAATAAAAGTGGTTAAAAATACAATATTTATACTTATACCACTCAACCACATGAATTTAATTTGTACTGAATTGGTCAATTTGTGAACAACTTCAGGTTATAGTTAAATCAGCTGAATAAAGTAAAAAAAATTAACATTAAAATATTAGGGAGTAAAGATAAAAGAAAAAATAGTTTCCACAATTTTTCCCAGGCCATTTTTACTTAATGTAAAGAATGTAGCTGTACAACCAGACAAATATTATAAACTGACCACTATTCACAACATATCATACAAAACAATGATTTTAGTTTATTCAGTCACCTTACTCTTCTGGCAGTAAGGGTTGTGAACACAGTGTCAGATATGCTACGCCACACCAAGTCCCAGAGCAGCGTGATGTGCACACTGTTAGTCCCAGGAGGAAGACACTAGACAGAAGTAACGACCCATGCGTATAACCTCGATGAGGCCTCACGTCTCCCATTATAGGAGTTCTCGCATATCATTGAGAAACCATGGACACGCAGTCACCATATGATACAAACATGATTTTGTAACGCTAGCTATGGCCTTTCCCAAGGTTCTGTCCTTGCTTGTGCAAACAACATTTGCTTGTGTTTTCTGCTGCAGTTCACAGTTCAAAAACTTTCAGCAATTTAACTTCATTAACTTCAGCTACAACACTAGGTTTCACAAGAAAGCACAGCCAAGAATCAAGAAGAGAACTGCAATCGGAAATATCACATACACGGACATTCGAGGCTCGCAGCTTGAAATCAGTAGAGTGATGTCATCTTCCTCGTGTTCGATACCATCGCGTGTCGGCACCTCCACAATGACAATCTCGCTGGACATGAAGGAAATGGGAAAAGCACATTCTGTTTGATTAACGCAGCCTTTGGTAAAGTTGGCGTACTGGTAGGTGGGTTTGTGTATGTCGAAAGTGGCATGTATGTCGTTCTGCACGAAGTCGTTATCGCTGTAGAAGATGTAGTAGTAGTAGCCGTCGGAGAGAACGTCGTGGATAGTCTTCATGGTGCGCTGGTGGCTGGCGAGCGCGTGCTGCCCCGTGCAGTTGCTGGACGAGGGGAAGGGGTTCGCCAGGAGGATCTGGCCGTCGTAGCACGCGAACAGGTCGTTCTCGAAACTCGACGCGGCACTCTCTTCCATCTGCTCCGGGGGTACGTGGGTGACGTTCGCGACGCTCGCGACGCCTGCCAAGCCCGCGTTTCCCCCGTGACCGATGCCTGCATCCAGAACACGCCCCGGATTCACATTACGTCTGTTTCTCGAGTTCTTCCTCTTCTGGTGCTCCAGTTTCTCCCCATAATCTGTGTTGAGTATTTTCTCAAGAGACTTCTTCAGTTCAGCTCTGGAAGAGTTTTTGGGACGGTGGACACCGGACCTGGAATGCTTGAGCAGGCCACTACCCTCCCTCCTCTTTGCGTGCCGGTGCCTGGCGCCGGCCCCGGACTGGTTCCCCAGGAGACGGTGCCTCGCGAGGTGGCGGTCGGCCAGCTGCTCCAGCCCCGGGAGGTCCCGGTCGTCCTCGGGGATGTCAGGGATCACCTCCGCCGGCGTCTCCAGCGTGATGCGCACCTGGCCGGGGTCGGCCGCCAGGTGGATGGGGCCCTGCGTCTCGCTGTGGTCCATCAGGCCACACGTCTGCAGGTTCTTCTCGCCCTTCACCACCAGGATGCGCGAGCCCGGGTACCTGCGCACACCACACAGTCCTCTGTCAACACTCACACACACCACACACAGTCCTCTGTCAACACTCACACACACCACACGCAGTCCTCTGTCAACACTCACACACACCACACGCAGTCCTCTGTCAACACTCACACACACCACACGCAGTCCTCTGTCAACACTCACACACACCACACGCAGTCCTCTGTCAACACTCACACACACCACACACAGTCCTCTGTCAACACTCACACACACCACACACAGTCCTCTGTCAACACTCACACACACCACACACAGTCCTCTGTCAACACTCACACACACCACACACAGTCCTCTGTCAACACTCACACACACCACACACAGTCCTCTGTCAACACTCACACACACCACATGCAGTCCTCTGTCAACACTCACACACACCACACACAGTCCTCTGTCAACACTCACACACACCACACGCAGTCCTCTGTCAACACTCACACACACCACACACAGTCCTCTGTCAACACTCACACACACCACACACAGTCCTCTGTCAACACTCACACACACCACACGCAGTCCTCTGTCAACACTCACACACACCACACGCAGTCCTCTGTCAACACTCACACACACCACACACAGTCCTCTGTCAACACTCACACACACCACACACAGTCCTCTGTCAACACTCACACACACCACACACAGTCCTCTGTCAACACTCACACACACCACATGCAGTCCTCTGTCAACACTCACACACACCACACACAGTCCTCTGTCAACACTCACACACACCACACACAGTCCTCTGTCAACACTCACACACACCACACACAGTCCTCTGTCAACACTCACACACACCACACGCAGTCCTCTGTCAACACTCACACACACCACACGCAGTCCTCTGTCAACACTCACACACACCACACGCAGTCCTCTGTCAACACTCACACACACCACACACAGTCCTCTGTCAACACTCACACACACCACACACAGTCCTCTGTCAACACTCACACACACCACACGCAGTCCTCTGTCAACACTCACACACACCACACACAGTCCTCTGTCAACACTCACACACACCACACGCAGTCCTCTGTCAACACTCACACACACCACACGCAGTCCTCTGTCAACACTCACACACACCACACACAGTCCTCTGTCAACACTCACACACACCACACACAGTCCTCTGTCAACACTCACACACACCACACACAGTCCTCTGTCAACACTCACACACACCACACACAGTCCTCTGTCAACACTCACACACACCACACGCAGTCCTCTGTCAACACTCACACACACCACACACAGTCCTCTGTCAACACTCACACACACCACACACAGTCCTCTGTCAACACTCACACACACCACACACAGTCCTCTGTCAACACTCACACACACCACACACAGTCCTCTGTCAACACTCACACACACCACACACAGTCCTCTGTCAACACTCACACACACCACACAGTCCTCTGTCAACACTCACACACACCACACTCAGTCCTCTGTCAACACTCACACACACCACACGCAGTCCTCTGTCAACACTCACACACACCACACGCAGTCCTGTGTCAACACTCACACACATTTCACAAAGCAGCACCAACGGCAACTTTATTAGTACAAAACTTTACATTTTGTTCAAATTAAGAATGAGCATGGGTGTTTTTTTTTATGGTTTTCCATTGTCTCAAATGTTATTAAAGTTCATCCACTAATGTGGAATAATTTTTTTTTTTCAGTTTTAGAACGTCTATTATATAAATTTTATTTTATTATGTATATAAGTGACGGTTATATAATTATAGTGTTCATCATAGCTGATGTAAGACTTTACTTCAGTTATTGTTACACGCATGCTAGGAGCACTGCCATCATGCGAGCCAGTGGGCCTATTACCAGTCATGTGTACATGGGCTCCCGGGTGGGGCGCCAACTACTGACGCAAGGCCATACCTTCTCGGATTAGCTGCCCGGCCTGGTACCCCATACTGTGGTGTTTGTCACAGATCTTGGCGTGTATCTGGAGGGTTCCGCAGGTTCCCGGAGGCCGCTGCGTGGAGTGGCATAACTAGGAAGCCTTTGTTCTTGAAGCTTCCGGTATCAAGTCGACCCTGATGATGCCACACGTCAAAGGGGTGTGCGACCATTCCCGAAGGGGGCGGAGGGGTATAAAAGCAGCGACACCTGCCTCTGGTGCAGTGAATCGAAGAGAGGGAGTAATAACTGGACGACAAGCGTCAGGCTTCCTGTGCGGGGACTGTGCTGTGTGCGACGGACGAGTGAGTAGTGAGGCAGTGTGTTGGGACAGCGGTGTAGAGGCGTGAGATCAGATACAAGCGTACGGAGAGCTACTGTTGAGCCCAGCTCCAGTGGGGAGCGTGAACGTGAACTGAATAAAGAAGTTATTAATTTGTGGACTGACATTTTAAGTGCTGGAATTTAATTAATAGTGTAAATATTAGTAATAAAAAATTGTATTTAATTAATTGAACAATCTTTTTCTAACCTTTTTTCCTACTCATAATATTATCTTTCTTTTACACAGCTAAACATTCCTGGTAATGCAAGGCAAGTCCTGGTTCAAAGTTACAATCTATGGAGAGAAAAAAAATGGCAAAACAAACAGTTTTTTAGACTTCAGAATTGCATGAGCTTACGAGAACAATATGGGTTTGTTCACAGGTGGGAATACTCATACATCCCTCATGGATCTATACATGTAGCTGTGTAGTGATAATGGAGTTGGTTACTAACAGTACACAATGACACAACCCAAGGGTAGTTAGTATCTGCACCAACATCAACGCTGAACAGAGAAAATAATGTCATGTGACTGAACATGCCAAATCATTTAATGTCAAGCCATCCAATCCAAATTACTATGCTACTTGTTTTCTTTCTAAATTTCAATATAATATTACTACGTATGACAAAGGAAAGAAATTGCGTAGCTGAGGAGGATGAGAAGTTTGAGGAAGATTGGGCAGAGAATGGCAGATAATAATGCACAAGTTGGCAAAGACAGAAAAGGTTTTGAGGAAGTGTTAGGAAGCAAAGGGTGGGTAAAAACAATGAAGGTAAGAAGTTGCTGGAACTATGCGCAAGAAGCGGAATGAAGGTTGGGTACAGCTGGTACAGGTAAATGAGACACACAAGGTAACGAAGTACAGCTGGTACAGGTAAATGAGACACACACGGTAACGAGGTACAGCTGGTACGGGTAAATGAGACACACAAGGTAACGAGGTACAGCTGGTACGGGTAAATGAGACACACAAGGTAACGAGGTACAGCTGGTACAGGTAAATGAGACACACAAGGTAACGAGGTACAGCTGGTACGGGTAAATGAGACACACAAGGTAACGAGGTACAGCTGGTACAGGTAAATGAGACACACACACGGTAACGAGGTACAGCTGGGACGGTGAACATCAATCCGTTATAGACTACTTCCTGCTGAGAAAATATATGAAAAAGCAAACTAAAAATATTAAAGTGATACAAAGTTTAGCCCCTTGGGGGAGGGGGGGGGGGCCACAGGTTGTTAGTAGCAGACTTAAAGAACTGGACATGCAGGAAGGAAGTAACCCAACAAGAGAATAAGGGTGTGGAGACTGACTAAAGAATGAAGAGGAGGGACAGAAATCTGCCCAGAGAAGAGATGCAAGGTGTTGAGAAGAGTGGGAGGGATTTAAGAAATGCCCGGTTGGAGCTACAGAGGAGGTGTGTGGAAGAACGAGCAATAAACATGGTGGAGTGAGAGAGCAAGAGAAGCAGTGAAGGAGTAGAACAAAGCCTTCAGAAGATGGTTCAAAAGGAAAGAAAGAAATGGATGCAAAAATTGACAGAGATATTAGAAAAGGGTATGGAAGAAAGTAAGAAACTATTATACAATCAAGCTCGGAGTAGGAGGAAAGAAAAGGATCAGACATTAAAAATGATAAATGAAGAAGGAAGAAGAGCTGCTGAACCCAGGGGAAATGAGAAGGCAGAAGGAAGTATTTTCAGAGTTGTATGATGAGGATCTCACCCGGGAAGATGCAGAGGAAGCACTGAAAAGCTCCAGGGACAGATGAGCTGACTGCAGAAATGACGAGAGCAGGAACTCTCTGGCTGTATGGAGTGATGAGGGGTACTTGGAAAGCAAAATGCATACCAGAGGACTGGAGGAAAGGGGTAACAGTGCCTGTGTTTAAGAAGGGAGACAGTAACTATAGGGGGATCACTTTGCTGTGCCCCTGTGTAAAGGTGTAAGAGAAGATCTTGGACAAGAAGTTAAGGAAGGGCATGGCAAGCAAATGGCATGAGGAGCAGCGTGGGTTTAGAGGACGGTAAGACATGGATCTGATTATTGCCATACGACAGCTGATGGAAAGAAGATATAAATTTGGGAAAAAACAGAGAAGTGGAGAAGGCATACAACAGTGTGAAACGACAGTGCGTTTGGCAGGCTACGGAAGAAGCTGGGATAAAGAAAGAGTTACGTAGAGTGAAGAGTACGTATGAGGGAAACAGTAGCAGTGTGAGAACTGGAAGAGGGATGAAAACAAGCCAACGGAGTACAGCAGGGTAGTGCACTGTCTCCATTGTTATATATTATAGTGATGAAAAGAATAATGAAGGAAGTGGAAGATAAGATTGGAGAAGGAAAGATGAAGGCCATGCTATTTGCTGATGATTTGTTGCTTTGGGGAGAAAAGGAAGATGCAGTGCAAGGGCAGTTAAAGGCATGGAGTGAGGAAGTAAAGAAATGTGGTATGCAATTCAGCACTAAAAAGAGTGAAGTAATGGTCATGATGAGGAACAAAAATGAAGTTAACAGATGCACTGATGTTGAGTTGAAACAGGTAGAAACCTTCAAGCATCTAGGAAGTTTATTGGAGGGAGGAAACAGTAAGGCGAGTGCAAGAAGGAGATCCATTCTACAGAGTGTGAGAGATTTGGCATGGAAGAGGGAGGTGCCATTAAAGTGTAAACGAGTGTTGTACAATTCCTACTTTGCGGCCAATGTCAATTGTGGGCTGGGAGGATCACAGCAGTAGGAATGAAGTCTGAGGAGCATGTTGGCAGCATCAGGAGTGAGATAGTGCAGGAAAGAGCAGGAGTACAGGGCGTGAATGAGAGGGTGTGGCCACGCCCAGAGAACAGGAAGAGAGAGGCTGCCTAGGAAAACGACGGTGTTGAAGTACACAGGAAGAAGGCCCCAAGGAAGATCAAGGAGGAGGTGGGAAGAGCAGACAGTTAAAGCAGTGCAGGAGAGAGGAGAAGACTGCAGTAAAGTGAAGTATGAGGAACGGTGGAAGGACAGAGGACGATGGAGGCAGTTTACTTGACTGACCCGGCCACTGGCTCGAAACAGTTGATGATGATGAATTATGTACACAATTAATTATTTTCCCAGATTTTCAATACATATTACAAAGTTTTGAATATGATTACCACAATTGTGTCATTTACAAAACAGGAGAGAACAGTTTGTTTATCAACAAATACCCTCTTTTATCGCATAATCGTCGCACTCACATAATTATCGCACCCATATTTTAGGCCGTCAAAATTGGGATAAAAAAACTTCTCGCATCAACGTCAAATTATGTTTTTGGTCCCGCTATTAGATGCAGAGCACTTTGTGTAGGTATCTTTTCCATATAAAACGATGTATTTTAAAGTAGAAATCTAATATTTATTCAGACAATACCGCTTACTTATTTAAATAACAAAAATACGAAGTTGTCTGATGTGTAAATTTTCTTTTAAAAATGTTTTTAAACGTCATAACCTTAATCTGTACGTCTGTGTCGCCGCGGTGTACTGCTTATAATAATGTAACCAGCGCCAGCTTAGCTTCATTCATGTTTGGTTAAGTTGCTTCCCGTATAGAGCACGCACACACAGTCGAATATTGATATCTAGCCGATTGCATGCAATGCGCGCTCTCTGTCGAGTGCTGAGTTAACTACATTTGATGGCCCGCACTCTTTTGTGTTAAGTGTGTACTACGACGATAGTTATTCGTTCTGACTCATGCTGGCGTCACAGTTTTGGTTTTTCTATTTAAAGTTGAAGAAAGGTTTTAGTTGCAAGACTTATTAATTAAAATTGTTCAGCATGCTCTTGTATACTCCACTTTTAAATAAACGTACTTTCCATGAATGGGTTTTGTTTTTATGAATAACTTTACCTAACAAAAAATTTTTTTTCCTCATAAATGTTGCACCCCTACTTTTCAAACGGGATTTTAGTATAAAATGTGCGACGATTATGCGAGTAAACACAGTACATATTACAAAGTTTTGAATATGATTACCATAATTGTGTCATTTACAAAACTGGAGAGAACAGTTTGTTGATCAACAAATACAAGGGTTACACTTTTCAGGGACTTGTATAATGAAGTTGAATAAAAAGTAAAAAAATATTAAAGTGTTTAAAAATTTTCCAAATGAGAATTTACACATCAAATGTATAATTTTGCGTTAAATCTCAATTTTAGTTGACCCCATTCACATTGAAAATAAATATTACGAGAAAAAATATATATTGTCAACTTAAAATAAAACTGATAACCAAACCCGTGACCCAAATGAGAGGCAGAACTAAGGTAGCGTACTGATAACTATTGTACACACTAACCACGAAAATGCAGACTATGAAATATAGTTTACTCAGCTGAATGCAATCAGTGAGCTGTCAATATTGATATGTCCTCTACACACTCTGTACCACCAGCAATGGCTACGTGGTGGCGACTAAACAGATACTGAATACGTGTCTGAAAGATTATACTCAGTAGTAACCCAGGTTACTGCCCTTCCCACTATGTTAATGACTTTATTAAAGATTTAAAATGTTTTTTATAATCAGAAGTAATACTTGGTTAGGTTTTCTATCATTATGTAAATAACAATTGTTTATTCTTTTGAGAGGTATTCAGGCAGTTAAGTTATTCTGACAATTTGCTTGCTCTGTGGTGAATAAGCCCCGAGATGTTATTTTTAACCGGTTTGTTTATGTGTAGTTACATTTTATGTGTTTTAACATTTTTATTCGTAATTGCAATTCACGTAATTATTTTTGGCAGTGGTTCTTTGTTTGAAGGTAAGTAGATACAACAGTTTTCCAACTACGTAATATTTAGAGAGAGACAGAGAGTTCAATAGCCGTGAGACAGGACTGAAGTTAGTTGAAGTGCTGTACGGCCTTCACTCAGATCCAGTCAGTTTCAGATATCAGCAGTCCACCTATTGCTGAGCCACTCCAGCAAAGTGTACTTTCCAAAAGAAAACCAGTGCAACAAAGTAGGCAGTATGCTCAAACAAATGCAAGACCAGATTGTATAACCATGTTAGAGAGTACCGTGTTTTCTCGCATAATCGTCGCACATTTTGTTCTAAAATCAAGTTTGAGAAGTAGGGGTGCAACGATTAAGCGGAAAAAAAAATTTTTTTTTTAGATAAAGTATTCATAAAAACAAAACCCATTCATGGAAAGTACGTTTATTTACAAAGTGAAGTATAAAAGAGCACATCAAACAATTTAATGTAATAAGTCATGCAACAAAAACCTTTCTTCAAATTTAAATAGTAAAACAAAATCTGTAATCCAAATACAAGCCGAACGAACGCGTAACTACCGTAGTAAACACCACGAGAGTGCGCGGGCCGTCAAATGTAATTAACTCGGTACCAGTACCGGGTAGAGAGCGCACGTTGCATGCAATCGGCGAGATATCGAATTTTGACTACATGTGCGCGCTCTATACGGGAAGCAACATAACCAAACAGTAATGATTGCAACGAGCGCTGGCCACATTTTCGTAAGTGACGCAGATGAACAGATGAAGGTTATAACGTTTAAAAAGTTTTTAAAAGAAAATTTAGACTTCAGACAGCTTCGTTTTTTCGTTTTTTAAATGAGTTCGCTGTAATTTCTGAATAAATATTATATTTATACTTTAAAATACATCATTTTATAGGGAAAAAATACCCACACAAAGCGCTCTGCATCAACATCATGCGACATCATCCAAACCTTGCCGCCGCGACACGAGGGTGCGAGAGGGGAGGGGAGGGGGCACGGACCTGGAGCAGGCCGACAGCACGACGGAGGAGCCGCGCGGCAGGAAGAAGCCCCAGTACTCGAGCGTGTCGTCGGGCAGGATCATGCTCTTCTTCAAGTGGACGTGCTTGCGCCGGTCACTGCGCTCGGGCATGCTGCTCAGCTGGAACGCGTGGAACGACGAGTTCATCCTCAGCGACTGGGCCTGCCGACAACACAGGCACATCTCTCTCCAGGTCACACGTTCACTGTGACTTGGAGCCCACTACACCACGCCTAGGTTCAACTTGGCTAACTGTTTTCATTTCACCACACACTTCTCGTATGCCACTGTACACCTCCCTAAAACTGTACTAATGTTCGTTTGAAACAAATTAACAAGGTGGTAGCTATTAACTTTGTTCATTCTGGATCAAAATATAGTTGTGCAGGTAGACAAATGTAGCTCAAAAAACCAAAACCAAAAAAAAAATTTCTTAAAACATTCATTATATTGTTTGCAAATATTTATATTTTTAAAAACTAAATTTTAACACATATTCTAAATTTATTAAGTTATAATTTTTAACTATCGAAATGAGGAATGTTAGAAAAAACATTCTAGTACCTCAATAACAGGGTATTTTTTTTGATTAATTTCCCAAAGTAAAAAAATTCCAAGGCTTCATTATTTTGTTCTGAAAATTGCAACTATATTTATTTTTAATTAAACATAGTGATTTTTAGGTTAGGTTATTTGTGCTGGACGAATTCCCAATCCTTGCTTAAGAAAATTATTAAAATGTCTCTGTGATATGTTTGAAAGTCATTGGAAAATTTAGATGCAATTTATGGAGTAATATGTGAACTAAAATTCTATAATTTAAATTAATTAATAGATTTTTTGCTTATTGTAAATGTAATTATAAAATCAGTTTTTTAATTAAATATGAGGTTCTTTATTCACAGTAATTTAAAAAATGTTAAGATATTATGAAATACACTATGAAAAATGTCCAAACCGTTATTATTAATCTTTGTGGAATATTTAGAAAGGGTCATTGTAAAAATAATAAATTATTGGAAATTAGTCACATACAATTACATAAAAGCATGTGAGAAAATATTTTATAGTAAAAATAATATATGAGAAATTTGTTTGAAGGAAACATAAGTTATGCGAGAAGAGTACCTACTTTCCTTTAGCACATTCTTCATTCATTTAAAATTTGCACAAAAATCTTTATCAATTCAATCATACTGATATCAATTTTCTTACTTAAAAATTAGAGGTATTTATATGTATTGTTTTCATTTTCAAATATCAATTGTGTGGCCATTTTGCTGACTGTTTTACTTCAGATAAGAAGTAAAATGCCCAAAATTGGGCATTTAAAGTAAAACTGTGGATGTTCAACTCAAACTCAGGTAATTAGTTAGTGAACTACAATTCATTATTAAACTTCACTTATAGGTTCTTAAGGTCATTTGAAAATCTAAATGGTTCGTTGTGAAATTGGCCCTTTGAGGTCAGACAACACCACCAGTCACTGTGACATCCTGCAGTCTCACATGATCACAGCGACCTTATCAGCAGTCACTTGCCTCACTAGCTCACTTCCAAAGGGCCAGAAACCGTGTAATCCTGCAAATTCTCACATGGTTACTGTCACCTACAGGCTAGACACCACCACCAATATTAAATTATACTTATAATTAAGGTAACATCTGCCTTGATTTTTCTTGGAGAAATTATTTTTTACTATAAAAACTTACTGACATTGTCCGGGCCTTTGCCCCACAGATCCCGATATTCCCCCCCCCCCCCCCCTTACAACACTTCGAACGCCCCGCTAGTGCCGTGCGTGTGACGTTTCAAATAGCACGCCATAAATACCACAGCGCGCAGTAGAGTCAGTGAATCATTCACTTATTAAATATTAAGTCATATTGTAAATCCTTCTTCCTTTATCCCCAAATGTACTTGTTAATTCTGGATCCTGGAAACATTCCGCATGTACAAGTTACAACTCTGCACCAATGGTCATGAACTTCCAGAAGGCCATCTCAGTATTTAATTATTTATGAGATGTAATATAAATATGTAAATTGAAGCAGGAATAACTATTGTTAATTTTAGGAGTGTAATTCTGTTTAGATTGTATTACGTTAATGGCACAACTGTCTTTTCAACGTGGCATCAGACACGCTGTCCGGTGGCCACCGCTCCCCCAATCACTTCGCATCGCCACCCGAGGTAAGACGCTTCCGCACTCCCAGGACTTCTTCTTGGTATGGGAACTGATATTCTGATATTCGTTATCCCGGCTTCTTCAACAATTCAAATAGTTTCTTTCATCCTCAGAGCTAAATAGTAACATGTGAGTCAGAGTTCGGTCACCAACACGAAGCTTGTGCCCAAACACCGAGTGGGTCTGGACAATAAGTAAACCAGTCGTGTCGTTAGGCGTTGCACGAGAGGCATGTGGCGCAGTGGCACGTACCGCAATGCTTGTGTTTCTCTGTGTTCGTACACCTCACTAGCGCGCAGAGCGTGTCCGACACGGAGTGCAGGTAGTGGAGGCACGCTCCCACACGGGCGACGTGTCTGCCGGGCCCGCGCCCCTTACAACACGGGGACGCCTCACCCCACCACATCACTGCTTATTCCCTGTTCACCTCTTTGTAGTTGGATCTTGAGAAAATATTAAAATATGCAAGGTAATTCATTATACATTGAAAACTCTATGTAACACTTAACGGACTGAGCATTATTCGGCGTTTTAGAGAGTGGTCGTTAAATGGAAAGAAATAAAAGATATAATTGTACTATTCTATAATATGTATTTACTAATATAGTATACATTTTACACACGAACATTAATATTCATACAAATAACAACACTTATTGCGTATAGTCTGTTATTTTTTTTTTGTTTTTCCATATTGTAGACACGGTAGAGAGACTGAATCCAAAGCATCTTCCAACATCACTGATCTTTTCTCCCGCCTCTATTGAGCGTATTAATAAAACTTTTTCGTCAATACACAAAGATTTTCGTTGACTCACCATGTTTACAGTTCGAAAGTCTGTAAGCAACTGCGACAATGATAACATGTAACAACTTGACAAAAGTCTAGTGACCGAGGTAAACATTTGCAAGTTCATCATACAAAAACAAAAGACAAAATTTACACAGCTGCAGTTCTGATCAACTTCGGCAACTTAGAAAGTACTGCTTAATGATTTATAATGTTGTATTGTTGTCGTTAAATAGAGTGAGTGTGATGCTATATAGAGTGTATTATTGTATAGAAAACAAGGTAAACCAAACAAAGTCAAGCAATTTCGAAGTTTTAAGGAGTTTGTCGTTAAATCGAGTGACGTTATAAAGAGTTCACACTGTATATGTATGTTATTTTTATTGAGTTTCTTAACACTCACTTGAATTGCTTGGATCAGATTTTTAATGATAAAACAAAACTTTTCCTTTTCACCCCCTTTAGGTACAATTTCGTAATATGGAAAAAAAAACACACAATTCGTAACTCTGTATGCATGTTGTTCATTATTAGTTCAGACTAATAGATTTGGACACATATATTATTTGTTTAATACAAAACTTACACACTTTACATCCTTAGTAAAATAGCAAAAATTATTAGTATTATAATTTGTTTTTATTAATTAAATCATAACTTACAGCCTCCTAACCCCCCCCCCCCCCCCATAACTACTAACAAAAAAAATTGAATATGTAACTCTACATGTATGTTTCATACAACTTTGGAAAAATTTTCAAATCCATACTTTTTCCTTTTACAGCCCTAAGGGGTTGAATTTTGCACAATTTGAAAAGGGTTTGGTAGGTTTGGTATGTTTATTAATATACCCCCACTATATTTTCTTGTGTTTATTAGCTTTCGAGTTATAAACAATTTTAAAACCATAGCTACCCCTTTTTCATCCCATTATTGGTAGAATTCTAAAATTATATATAGCCTAGTTTTTAAGTTTGTCAAAGACCTTACTAATATAAAAGTTTCATCAAAATCAAGTGGTTTTCGATTGATGTCGAAAAAGCCATGAGCAAAAAAAAAAAAAGGAGACAAACAGGCAAAAATTTTAAAAAATATATTTTTCAGATCTAAATAATATCAATAGCCATTTCCAATAGTGTTTTTTTTCTTTATTTCCATAATTTTATTCAATGTACAGACTTTTCACCTCAACGTTTTATTATTAGTATAGATTAAAAATACTTGCCAAAATACATACCAATATACAGTAGGAACAAATCTTTACAGAAACACAAACAATAATTTCATCAACCGACAAAAATAATCACTGTCCAATTACATCAAAAAACAGAAAAAAATAACAATTTTGAAGATAATCTGTAATGAAAACTGACAGTTAATTTTAAACTGTGTGTGACCAGGCTCTAGGATACGGGAGAACGATTTCTACAAGTGAAACTACAAAGTCAGTCTGAGCGTAATGCCAACACCTGCGATAAAAATAGTTTTCAAACAAGACAGCCTGGCTCGGACCGACTGCACTTTGTCGCAGAGCAACACGGCCTACCAACATGACTGGCGAGCACCCTAGTGGTGGAGAGGCGGTCATGCAGCCAATCACGACACCACTACACAGCTCTCTCAGCCAATCACTAAATTAGTCAAATAACATAGAAATTTCCCAGATTTTCTTTAACAGGCTCTTTTGCTACTACGTCTGATTGGCTACAGAAATAATTCTGCCAAATGTTCCGCTACCGATTTATAACATATTACGGCCGCATGCACACCTGCAGATGTTTCCTTGTTACTGCAGTTTCATAAAATGCCAGATAATTAATAATGTTTGCTAAGCTGATGTCGAGCGCGGCTACGCCCTCCCTCGCCCCCTCTCCCCCCACCAGCTCCCTCTACCTCCCACCATGCACGTGTGATATCCGCCCCCAGGCACAACTGGAGTCTGTACTACGGACCCCTAATCTAGTGTGATTTAAATATAATTGTCATCTTTGTTCTTTTTTTTTATAAACCCCAAAGTGTTTATGTTTGCAGGTATCAGTACGCAAGGACGAAGCAGCGCCCTACGCGGGCAAGCTCTCAACTTCCCTCACACAAGAGATTCACATTGGAATTTTAATAACTAGTGTTTAAATAATTAAAGTATGTTAATACCTAATAATTCCAGTTGGATTAACACATGGTTTTTAAGAGGACGGGATGTTATCAGGTAACTACAAAGCGACCTAATGGTAGTGTAGTTGTGCGACACCCTGGCCGCGGGCAGCGTCGGGGCCTGCTGCGCCCTGGCCCCGGTGTCTCAGCGACCACCGTGCGGAGGCGCGAGGGCTCCCGCACGGCCACGTCTCCGGCCGGCGCACACTGTCCCGAGTGACGCTAACCGGCGCCTACCGTGCACATTCCCCCCGGCAACCAAACGTACGTATTACAATAAAAACATTCATGAAACCAACTGAAATCCAAGTGCAATTAGATACTGAAAATTATGTTGAAACGAATGGAAACCTTGTCAACTAACACCAAATAAACCATTATTAATTAAAGACATTTTTACTAACATCCTGAATTACAAAATGCCTCACTAATGCTCATGCGAGACGGAAGCGGCTACCGCTGTGGAGCGTGTGGAGCATGCGGAGCACGCAGTCACCTGGCAGAACACGGAGGACATGCCGTCCACCACCTCCACGACGTCCGACTCGGCCACGGCGAACGTGACGTCGGCAAACACGCTGTGGCGCAGGTAGAGTGGCAGCACCAGCAGCAGGGTGGGCAGCACGGCCGTGAGCAGGCAGAACATCACCACGCGCTTCGCCCCGTGCATCCTGCGCCGATCTGCCACACACACACACACGCGGGGTTCACTGGAAACAGATTACACTACATCTTACAAATACTATCCACCAACTCCGGTGGTCAAAAATATGGAAACCTGCAATGCAGCAACAGTGAGGGCGAGTGGTCGCTTGCTAGACAAGTCATCATTCCCCAAGCAAGCAGTCCTGCTCGCTGAAGCAACGCAACTTCTCAGCAAGCAGCGAAAAGAGGTGGACGGGTCTGTGATTGCTACAGAAGGCGTCGTGACCTGCACAAGAGGCGAGTCACCCAGCGAAGGATGCTCCAGTGCATCTGTAAGTAGGCGGCTGCTACCAGAGCGAGTACCCACTTCAGGAAGATGCGTGCAGCGTCTTGACGGAGGCCGTTAGCGATCGACAAAAAGCATGAACGACAGTAACGTTACCACTTTCCACACGCTATTCTTCGCAGTGTGCAATTTCTGTAATTATTCTGCAGCTGAACATTTGTGACACAGTTTTCTTTTAAGGTCAAGAATAGTATTGAACTTAAATGCCTGGTTTTTGAGTAGGCAAGTGTTGCCTTTTAAATGAATACTTTTTGAGTTTGATAGAGAGTTGGACAATGGTAGACACACCTACTTGGCACTTGCATTCTACCTGTATTAACAAGTTTAGTTCTCAAATTTTAAATTTACTATGCTATCCTTTGTGATTATGTTTTTGAGTATTTGAGGTTTAGTTATAGAGATGGAATGGTAAGTAGTTTATTTTAGGTTTCATGATCAATGAAAAATTTGAGTCTTTTGCTTGACTCATCTTTCTAACAAGTCCTTTTCTTGTGTATAATATGTAGCGATTTGAAATGCGGGCGTCATCGCGGGCCTCCGGCACTCCGCTCCCCTCATCCTTCTCCCTCCTTTTCCCCCCCTCCTAGTGTTTGTTCAATTTGTACTCGTTTCCCCCACCCTTTCAATATGCGCATGCGCACGCTGCGGCGCGAGTTTATAAAATCTGCTGCAGACATGTTGAGGGTCTTCTTCTACTGGTAGCCTTTGTGAGGCTTGGTTGTCAGCAGTAGCTGACCAGTTGTTAATTTCACTAGCATGTAGTCCGAGAGCTTCGACTTAGTCTTCGTGCGTGTGCGACCTCAGGGGAGAAATGTAAGTTGGTTCCAGTCGTCAGTGAGGCGGTGGCCCTCACCCTAATGTAGAATCAGTTATGTTCAAATTTGTTCTGTCTAAATTCCTTTTCGGCCGCCACCATCAAAAATTGTTTGGATTTCTGCTTTAAATTTAATTTAACTTAACTTGCGTTTTTCTGTTTGTAACTGTCTCCCCCTGAGACGTCGTCGCACGTATTTGTTTGTTAATGCTTTTTAAAGAATAATGTAACTTCTTTCTTTCGTGTACCTGCACGTTGCAGTAGTTTTGTAAATGTAACTTTTTTTGTAATATAACTTCGGACAAGGAAATTATGTCCCTTTTTGACGATCATTGATTGGATCGTTCACTGTGTAGCCGGCTTACCCATGCACATTATAATTGTCAACTAACTCGTTTTGTCAGAAATGTTAACGTAATATTTATTGTGTATTAATATTGAATTTGTTCTTGCTTTTTGTATTTAACTTTGCATTGGTTAAACGTAACTGTATCTGAATATTAATGTAATATTAATTATGAATTAATATTGAAGTTGTTCATGCTTTTTGTATTCAACATTGTCAGAAATGTTGACGTTATATTAATTTGGAATCAATATTGAATTTGAATAAAATGTCTGTGTACCTGAAACCTTTCACCTTGATTACCCAACTGCTCCAATCACGTAATCTGCAGTCCTAGCCAGGCTCTGGTCTTCCTTCAATCCCTAATAGGCCCCCACCTATTACAACTGCGCAACTCTGCTGCAGGACTGTGTGTACTAACTTGTTTCTGTTCTTTTTTTTTATGCACTATGGGGACTCCGGCAACCGGGTGGATTTACCGTTAGCGGAGAGACGACCTCATCCAGGTTTTGACGGAGGAAGCCGTTCCTTTCAAAGAGGACGTAAATGTGGCGACCCTTCGTGGATTGCTCGTCAGGCACGTGCGCGGCGCCTGGGAGTCATCAGACGAGGTACCGTCTCGGCAAGTCCCCACCCCCGCTAATCCAGTTCAGAATAATTCCAGGTTTAATGAAAAGATATTTTTTTCTAATTTGAAACTTCTCCCACGTCTTGATAGTTGCGAACCGCACGTTTAGCTGGTTTAAAGTTGGTCAGTGAGGCGGAGTTTTTGAAAGCTCTCCTGAGCCTGTGTGGGCCAGCATTTTTGCCACTGCTCACTGACGTCATGAATCAGAATCAGACCTTCGCACAGTTCAAGACGTCTGTGCTACAGTTTGCCTGTCCGCCTCGTGTGCTAGAAACGTGTAAACGTGAACTTGTATTCAGGTTTCAAAGGCCTGAGGAGCCCCTGTTGCAATTCATTAATTCTGTTGCGGCCTATGCTGAGGTACTGGAGTTGAACCTCCCTGAGGCGGAATTAACGCAAACTAATGTTAGCAACGTGTCTCCGCTGGTCTTACAGCATAGCGCCATGCTTAGCCCTCCCTCCAATCTGAGTACTCTCCGTAAGTGGAGCGCAGAAGTGGAAAATAGATTGTTGGCTGTCAAAAAATACCACGAGGATTTTCACTCAAAGGCCTCGCCAGGAAGTTTTGTTCCTGTTTCTAATTCTAATTCTAAATTCAATTCTCCTAAATTCAATTCTCCTAATGTTCAGTTTACGTCTCAAGTCAACACCGTACCCGCTCGCGCGGTGCGCGCATCGCGGCCCATTGAGTGTGCGGCTAGTGCAAGTGATCCCTCTGTCGGGGCGAGTGTTGCCGCCGGCAGACGTCATGAGTCGGCTAATGCGCCCGGCCCGTCCTCCAACCATCCCAGGTGTGCCAACTGCTGTACTTACGGCCACACGGTGTCTGAGTGCACGCAGCCCGCTGTGAGCCGTGAGCAGCGAAAATGCTTTCGTTGTAAGCGCACTGGGCATTACAGAAATCAATGTCCGGGAAACGGGCCTTGACCGGGCGTGCGAGTGGTCGCCATGGTCGTCGCTTGAGGAAAGCCGCTCATTACTCGTACAATAATTTTGTACACGTTCGTCTGTTTGGAAATAATATTCCAGCCTTAATTGATTCCGGTGCTACCCGTTCCTTGATTAGTTCCGAATTGTTCGATGCATGTTGCATCAAACATCCGTATTTAATAAGCCGTGTTTGTACCGGCTCTGACGTGAAAATTTGTGTAGCCAACGGCGTAATTGTTACGTCAGACATAGAAGTTGAAATGCACATTAAGATCGCGGGTTTCTCTTGGAACTGGCACTTTAATGTTGTTCCCGGGTTATGTCACCCGCTTATTCTAGGTTTAGATTTTCTGGGAAAGACGCGATGTTTGTTAGACGTCGCTAACCAGGAACTGGTTTTTGGTTTTCATCTTACACGTAAAATTAAACTTATTCATCAGGACTCCGCTCCTATCGTCATGTCGTGCGCCAACAAGTCTGACGTCATTAGTAGGGACGCGGTCATTGCTGACGTCATGAACAGGTATTCTGACGTAATTAACAACCGGATAGGCATGTGTGACGTCATGCCCTATAAATTTTATTTAAAGGACACGACTCCTGTTAGGGCTAAAGGACATAAAATTTCTCCGACCAAATTGCAAAAGTTGAAAAACATTATCGATAGACTCCTAGAAGCAGGAGTTATTGCTCCGTCTGTTTCCGATTTCTGTTCGCCTTCCTTTTTAGTCCCTAAAAAGGAAGCGGGGGAATTCCGGCTGGTACACAATTACAAGGAACTGAATGACAAAATTAAGGAGGACAGCTACGAGTTGCCGACCGTAGAGAGCGCCCTTCAACATTTAGGGAACGCCGCAATATTTTCCGTCATTGATTTAAATGCTAGCTTTCACCAATGTTTGTTGCATCCTGATTGTCGTAAATATACTGCATTTTCTACCCCGTGGGGGCAATTTCAATTTAATCGTGTGCCTATGGGTGTGTCTTTTGGTAGCCAGGCTATGAGCCGAGTGCTAGATCACATTCTAAGGGACTTAAAATTTAAATCAGTCTTCAATTACATCGACGATATTTTCGTCTACAGTGATAACCTGGAACAACACAAGCAACATTTGTGTCAAGTGTTTGATCGTCTCAGAGCCGCTAACTTGACAGTTAATCCCGACAAAATTCATCTGGGAAAAGATTACGTAAAATTTTTAGGTTACATTATTTCGCAAGGCAAACTCATAATGGATCCCGATAAAGTTTCCCCCATCGTAAACTTTCCTCCTCCTAGGAATGTCAGAGGAGTTCAGAGATTTCTCGGCATGACGGGATATTATTCTCGTTTCATCCCCGATTACGCAGCAGTATGTGGCCCGCTTAATAATTTACGTAAAAAGAATGTTGTTTTTGAGTGGGGCGACGCTCAACGGAAGGCCTTTGACAGTCTTAAGGCCTTAATCTCTTCTCCCCCTGTCTTGTTTCTACCTGATTTTCAATGCAGGTTCGCCCTCCAGGTAGATGTATCAAGCATCGCGGTAGGTGCTGTATTGGGGCATATTGAAAACCATAGGTTGCGCCCTATCGCCTATGCCAGTAGAACACTTACCGACGGGGAACGACGTCTGGGTACCTATGAAAAGGAAGTCTTAGCATGTTTGTTTGGCATCGAGAAATTCACGTCATATCTCGATTGTCACGAGTTCGATCTTTTTACGGACAATCAAGCGCTCAGTTGGCTGTTTAACCATCCGAATCAGCTCGGTAAACTAGGGCGCTGGGTGTTAAGACTGTCCCGCTTCAAATTCTAGCTGCATCATATTAAGGGTAGTGACAACGTTGTGGCAGATGCGCTTTCGCGAATGTTTTCGCCCGATGAATTTGCGACTCGTGTTTCGTCCACGGATGAAACACAGCCGATTTGTGCAGCTGTTTGCAAAATATTTCCGGAATCATTCCTTAGCATTCGTCAGTGTCAACAGGAGGATCCTTTGTGTGTTCAAATCAGGAAGGATTTGAGTGCCGGTAAAGCCGTGCCATATGTTGAGGAACAGGGTGTTGTTTACTATACCGGGACATCTGGTAGACAAAGGAAGGCTGTTGTTCCTGCATCCCTACGCCCTATGGTTCTAAAGTATTTTCACGATTCTTTATTGGGTGCACATTTGGGCATCGACAAAACGTTCCGTCGAATTAGTGCACATTTAGCTTGGCCTGAATTGTGAGCTGATGTTCAAAAACATGTGCGAACTTGTCGAGATTGTCAAGTCTCGAAACCGCCGCAGTGTGCCAAAGTCGGCTTGTATTGTGCTGATGCTCCAGTTGCCCCCTGGCATGTGCTTCACATTGACATTTTTGGTCCCCTAACACGTTCTAAAAAAGGTAACAATTGTATTTTGGTTATTCTGGACATTTTTTCGAAATTTGTGTTGCTCATCCCCTTAAAGAACATGAAAGCAAACAGTATTGTTAAAGCCTTACGAGATCAGGTATGGAAATTTTTTGGTGCTCCGGCCATGATCACGTGTGATAACGCACGTTACTTCCGCTCTGTACTGTTCAAAGACATGTGTTTTCAATGGGCCATTAAGCCTATTTACAGTAGTCCTTACTGTCCCCAGGGGAACCAATCAGAGCGAGTCAATAAAGTGCTTAAGAGCATTCTCACTGCTTTCTACAGGGATGATCAGTCGCTATGGGACAGCGATCTTGATTTTATCAACGTAGGCCTTAATTCAGCTGTGCATTCCGCTACTCGATTCCCTCCTTCAATTCCGTTTCTAGGTAGGGAGCTTACCCACCCCCTCCTTAACCAGTGGGGACTGCCGCCCCTGGAGGCTGCCTCGGATGACGAGTCACTGGAGGCCGTGCTGGATAGTGTGGCTTGCAATCTCACGAAGGCTCGTCCAGCAGTGGCTAGTTCATATAACACTTCCCGGAAGCCCCATGGCTTTTCTGTTGGACAGTTGGTCCTTGTAAAGAATTTTGTGCTACCTAATTCAGCTGAAAAGATTAATGTTAAATTAATCCCACCTTATGTGGGACCGTTTATCATAGACAGGTTCCTTAGTGAGAATACTGTCTTGATGCATAGTACTTCTGGATCTAAAAAATTTAGAAAGGCCCATGTCTGGCAGATTAAAAAATTTAATACATAAGTAGAGGGTTTGTTGTTGTTTTGGCGTGCGCGTCTGGTTTTGTGTTTCTTTTTTTTTCAGTTTGGTTTGGTTATCGTTCCTCCCCCCTCCTTCCTCGTTGCGGATGCCGTGCCCCCAAGAGGATCTGCGCAGCTTCGGACCTGAGGCTCCTCCGCCTGCCCGCTCTGTCATGGTCACTGGTGCCCGCCCGCTATGCGCTGCGTCTACGAGGCCGCCCGCCTCTTTCGCTGTATGAGTCCGTGGATGCGTCCATGCGTCTCCGTCATTCGGAGTTCCGCATCAGCATGCTGCTGTGCGGCTCTTCCCTGGCTCGCCCTGAGGCGCCTACTGAAGTCGCCGCGGTTGATGGATGCTGTTCCTCGGTGAGCGAGTGGCCGGCTGCTCTGCCGTGCTGGTGTGCCGGCGTGTTGGTGTGAGACTTGTCCCGCCTGCCTGGAGCCGTGATGCATGCCGCATGCGAGCCTGTACGATGGCAATGGCACCTGGAAGCCCTCGTCCCCTGTCAGCATGCAACCCGCTCGACAGGGGAGCGAGGTGAAGAGTCGACCCTGCCAGGCGCCATCGGCGTCAGCTGTTGCGGGGACGCCTGCTTCGGTTACGTACGGAATTGGGTCTGTCTGTCAACGTACGAGCTTGCTACAAATTGTAACAAAAAAATTAACTTTCCTGGGACGTCCCTCAAGATCAAGAAAAGTCTTCAGTGCTGAAGATGCTCCCTTTGGTCGTTGTACTAGACCTATGTAATCCTTCAAGAATCTTTGGCCATTATATACGGCGTGTAAACTTTGTATGTTTAGACTTAGACTGACAGTTGAAATTGTGTTCGTCATGAAAATAAACATTATTATTACATTACAGTAACATTATGAAGATGGAGAAGATGGAAAAGGGCGGCGGGTACCGTGGTTTAAGGGCAGGGGAGTTGTAGAGATTTGAAATGCGCGCGTCATCGCGGGCCTCCGGCACTCCGCTCCCCTCATCCTTCTCCCTCCTTTCCCCCCCCTCCTAGTGTTTGTTCAATTTGTACTCGTTCCTCCACCCTTTCAATATGCGCATGCGCACGCTGCGGCACGAGTTTATAAAATCTGCTGCAGACATGATGAGGGCCTTCTTCTACTGGTAGCCTTTGTGAGGCTTGGTTGTCAGCAGTAGCTGACCAGTTGTTAATTTCACTAGCATGTAGTCCGAGAGCTTCGACTTAGTCTTCGTGCGTGTGCGACCTCAGGGGAGAAATGTAAGTTGAATCGAGTCGTCAGTGAGGCGGTGGCCCTCACCCTAATGTAGAATCAGTTATGTTCAAATTTGTTCTGTCTAAATTCCTTTTCGGCTGCCACCATCAAAAATTGTTTGGATTTCTGCTTTAAATTTAATTTAACTTAACTTGCGTTTTTCTGTTTGTAACTGTCTCCCCCTGAGACGTCGTCGCACGTATTTGTTTGTTAATGCTTTTTAAAGAATAATGTAACTTCTTTCTTTCGTGTACCTGCACGTTGCAGTAGTTTTGTAAATGTAACTTTTTTTGTAATATAACTTCGGACAAGGAAATTATGTCCCTTTTTGACGATCATTGATTGGATCGTTCACTGTGTAGCCGGCTTACCCATGCAGATTATAATTGTCAACTAACTCGTTTTGTCAGAAATGTTAACGTAATATTTATTGTGTATTAATATTGAATTTGTTCTTGCTTTTTGTATTTAACTTTGCATTGGTTAAACGTAACTGTATCTGAATATTAACGTAATAGTAATTATGAATTAATATTGAAGTTGTTCATGCTTTTTGTATTCAACGTTGTCAGAAATGTTGACGTTATATTAATTTTGAATTAATATTGAATTTGAATAAAATGTCTGTGTACCTGAAACCTTTCACCTTGATTACCCAACTGCTCCAATCACGTAATCTGCAGTCCTAGCCAGGCTCTGGTCTTCCTTCAATCCCTAATAGGCCCCCACCTATTACAAATTTTATCGTTGTGTAACTGTTTAATAATTTTTTTTAATAATCTGTGACAGCCATTGAAAACAAAAAAGTAATATTCTTACATCGCTGTTTTTCCATAATAAAATAATATAATTTTAAATACACTTTTTTTAATATAAAGGCGTTCCTGAGAAAGTATACAAACAAGAAAATTTTTTCAAATTTTTTTTATCTTATTGCATTATTGTGTTATTACTTTCCAAAGATTTTAAAAATCATTTTGTGGCTTGTCTATACATTTTCAATCTCAAAAACAATTTTTTTTTAATATAAACAAAAAATCTTTTTGAAGAAATTTTTGAGATAGTGTTTTTTAAAAATTTTGAGAAAATCGTATGTTTTCTGAGATATTATGTAAAATGAATCCTGAACATTTTAGAGTGTGATCTCTGAGATCAGGAGTTTTAGTAAAACCTCAGAGGTTATGTTCAAGTAATACTGGATTGTAATTCTTGATTTGGTGTTTCTACATGTACTTAAATAAGAGTAGGTTCTGAGTTGTAAATCCAGAGGGTGTGAATCGTCAAATGTCGTGAACTTGGGCGCCACCGTATGGTAGCCTTGACTCTGTAAAAGATTATGACATTGAAATAATTGAACAATTAAAAGAGAGTTCAATGCTACTATAGACAGAAATTGACAAGGTCGGGGGATTCTGTAGTATTTATAACGTACTTTTAGTGGGCGCCACCGTGTCTAGGGGGCACGGACCCGGCGAGAAGACTCTGTCTCAGGCGTGACGTAGCCCGTGTGGAGGCGTGACTCGTTTCCCCCTTTCGCAATTACCTTAACCACGCAGTGGGATCTCAGGGCGCCCCACACGCCGACAAACAACACTCGAAGCACGCAAACACAATGTCTCTATGAAAACGCCTTCCTCGGAGAGCCGGAACGGAGCGTCTCTCTTCAGCTGGCGACGGGAAGCGACTGCGCGAGCAATGGCCGCAGAGGTAGCGTGGTGAAGAGGGGGAGGGGGTGTTTGGCGCCAAGCGCCCTGAACAGTTACCCTGTCTCCCGTCGTGCCGCGGACGTGGTTAGTGATTGAAATGCATAAAAATTACAATAAATTTTAATATAAAAACATATGGCACTTGGGGAACAAAACAAAAGATTGCACAGTATTATTATATCTTGGGGAGCGAAGCACTGATTCTACAGCGCCCTCTTGCGGCGGCGCGCTATTTAAAACGCGTCAGCCGGGAAGATTAACAGGAGGGGAGGGAGGTGGTGGTACATCGGGCTCAGATGGGCGTAGTGATGGGTAGTGGAAAGTTTCCAGTCGGAAATTTCCTGCCGAAAACTTTCAAAAATGGAAAATTTACAGACCTCATGGAAACTTTGAAAAAAAGTGGAAACATTGGGAAACATTGAATTTTTTTTAGCTGTAATTCAATATTCTTACATTTGTTATGCAATCATTGCAGATTTAATAAGAGCTTAGTTAGCATATTAATTTATCCATATCGACCATATCAGTAAAGAGTATAATATTCTCCCTGAATGCTTTTATTATGGAAAACCATGCTGGTAAAATTTCTGTTAAAATTTTCTTGTGTGTTTACCTTGTAATTTTATGCGAGACAAATGTGGGATTGAATTTCACTTTTGGGTACTTCAAACTTTATATCAATTTCAAATCACACACTAGTTCTCATGTTTCCACTCTTCTTCCAGGAAGATAAGATAAAGTGCTTTGAGCATTTGCCATATATGGTATATTGTTTCTGTTCTCACACTTCTAGTCTTCTCCCAATTTAACCCATTTTGTACATATTACTGCTAGACAGTCAGTCCTGTTGTGCTTGCTACACGAGATGCATTGTGCTAGTATAGCTGGTTTTGAGGCTGAATTTTATAAGTGTTATCTGGTTATTGAAAAATGGGCAAGATTAAAGGTGATATTTGGAGTTATTTTTCCGAAAAATCAGTTCAAGGAAAAATCAAAGTGTTCTGTGTATTTTGTGATGTGTCATACTTCAGAAACAGTACAAGAATGGTAAGGCACATTAAAAAGTGTCCAAAATGTCCATTGACTATCAAATCCAAGTTTCTGGGAAGTGAAAAACAAGAAAAAGAACTTTCAAATGGAACTACATGTCCTGAAGTGTGCAATACTGCTGGTCCAAGTTCATCAGTAAACTTAAGTGAAAATATGGCTCAGATTTACAGTGAAACACAAAATTCACCATCATCTTTACAACTTGAAGTCTCAAGTGCTTCAGAATGTGCAGGAACTAGTGCCAGTACTAATACAACTAGGCCAATATGGTCTAACTCACACAGAGTAAATTCAACAATGTTTTCTTTTCTCGACCATATGACTCCAACAGCTAAGGTAAGTGTCACTTTAATACAGGCTTGTCTTGTGCCTAGTCGTTATGCTTAATTTACTAATGTTTTAACATAATCTTAACTTGATATGTTTAAGATGCATCATTAGTAATGCAGAACTAATTTTAAAAAATTAGTATTTTATGTTTGTTTTAGCTTGTGAACCAGTTAGGTATAACATGTTTTGTAAATATAAATTAAAAATTAAATCAGTGATAGGTATATAAGTGACTGAAAAATTCCTTTAAAAGAAAAGGAAACTGTAACATGTCTTCCATATAAACCTTAAATTTTTTTAAATAGTACAACTAATTCAAGTAATGGAATCTTTTGTTTTGCAGGACAAAGCCAATGAGTTGCTGGCTAAAGCTATGTTAGTGAAGCACCTTTATCAATGGTTGAGCATCCACTGTGGCAAGAATTCTTTAAGTTAATTCGCCCCGCGTACAGTCTGCCAACAATAATTCAGTTTCAACAACCCTTCTTGATTCAGAGTTTGCAAAAACTCAAAATAGAATTAAAGGAATAATAGCTGATGCAAGAAACCTTGCTCTGCAGTGCGATGGCTGGAGCAATCTGAGGTAAGGCAGAATTCACAGAACCAAAAAACATATCTAAAGAAAAATTCATGTAACCATGATCTTGAGAATTAACATATTTTCCTTGACTCAATGTCTACTTAATCAGAGAAATCTGTGTATATTACAAAGCTAATAGTCACTTTCAGTCTTTAATCAATTTTTTAACCAACTATTAACACATTTAACTTTGTTTTATAAAAGGCACCAACTTGTTTATATAAATCTGCACTTTCTGTTTTTGTCTAAGGCAGTAAAGATTCAAAATTGAGAATTTTAAAATTTTGGTTACATAAGATATTCACTTTTATAAGTCTTCTTACAATATGTCCAAATCAGTGTGCCATGCCACACACAAAGTACATTATTGTAGCATGTTATGAATTTTATAAGAAGGTGTTGCAGTAGTGTATCAAACCATGCCACAAATAACCAAACCTCACAATAAAACTGTTTTATAGTAAAAAAAAAAACCTCTTGCAAAAATTGAATTAGGGACAAAAATTATGTTAAAGAAAATGAAAATATAGAGAGGTTAATGATATTATAAATAACATAATTAAAAAATTATTACACAAATAACACAAAACTCTTTTAAATCTAACATTGTATTTGGTAACGAAAAAAAATGGTGTGAGTTTGCAGGAAAAGCGTGCTGTTATTGTTCATGCAGGTTGTATGGCTGTCTGTCTAGAGTAAAGTTTGAGGTTTTTGGCAGTTACACCGCACGCCAATACACCATCAATGATGTATTTAAAGTAATTAACACATTTGTAGTAAGATTACTGCTTTTTTTTTAGCTTGTCTTGACAGTCAACTGCAAAACACTTATTTATAGTGGCTATATATTGACACAATCTGCCTAAAACTGGGAACATTACAACAGACATACTGTAATAATGTGAATGTGTTAAGGAGGAATATATTGCCTTAATATTAACTGCTTTTGAATTACAATAATTTTAACACTAATTCAATTTTATTTATTTTCAGGAATGAAAGCATTTTGAATTTCATCAACACACCACAGCCAGTGTTTGTAGACTCTATTAATACCAAAGACAACCGTCATACTGGAGAATACATCGCTGGTGAAATGAAAACAATTTTGATGAAATATGATCCAAGAAAGTTCTTAGTGGTTATTGGTGATAATGCTCCCAACATGAAGAAAGCAGGTGAACTGGTAGAAAATGAATTTCCACATATTGTGTCCATTGGATGTATAGCACATACACTACATCTTTTATGCAATGATATTGTGAAGTGTGAGTCAGTTTCTAATTGTTTCAAAAGAGTAGTTGACATCATTAAAACAATCAAACAGTCTCATATTTTAACTTCAGTACTTTCTGAAATTAATGAGACAAAAGGTAACAAAACTACCCTTCACTTGCCTGTTGTAACCCGTTGGGGAAGTTTCTTACATTGCTTAGACAGTATGATGAATAACAGAGTAAGTTTACAGACCTTAGCAGTAAGCGAAAAAGTTGGTAATGCAATTTCAAAAGACATTAAAACCAACATTTTGGATGATGATGTGTTTTGGGTAAGAATTGAAAAATTGACTAACCTGTTACGGCCAGTTGTTTCCTGGATTTCAAGGTTAGAATCAGATAAACTCAATATTCATAACACACATGGAGCTTTAGCTGAAATTGAAGATGCTTTAAAAGTGTCACTTCCAGAATCCCCACTTTCAAAGAGCGACGAGAAAATTGTACTAATGAAAATGGAAACCAGGAAAGATTTTGCTTTGAAACCTATCCATCTGGCTGCCTCTTCACAAGGCCATACACTTAAACCTGATGAACAGTTGAGTGCTGTTGAGTATATATGCAAAATTTCAACCGATATGGAACACATTGAAGAAGGTATAGTTTTAACAGAGTTAGCTCAGTACCGAAGTAGAGAAGGTATGTGGGCCAAAGAATTTCTTTGGATGGCGCTTGAAAAAGGTAAAATTGAACCCTGTACTTGGTGGAAAGGTCTGTGTGGTCATACACAGCTGTCAAAAGTAGCAAACAGAATCTTAGGTATGCCAGTAACCTCTGCTGCTACAGAGAGGTCTTTCAGTACACAAACAAAACTAAGAAACCGCTTGACCACTGAAAGAGCAGGTAAAATATCATTCATTGCCCACAACTGGAAATTGTGTCACCACATCCTGGAGGACATTGAAAAATTGGAAAGGAAAGATTCTATTACTGTCATTGTGGAAGACAAATGTGAGAAAGTACAGCAGAAGAAAAAACTACCACAGTGTGTTTTAAAAGAAGACAGTGCATCTTGTTCTAACAATGAAACAGAAGAGGAAGAAAACCCGTGATTTCAGTTATGAGGACAATGATGATTTCATTGGTTTCTAAGACCCAATATGACTTAATGTTGAAATTAATTTAGAACAGCACCCACAGTAAATTCTACATCGCTAACGAAAGATATTTTAATGTCCTCTTAATACTGCAACTATGAATATTGTATTTTACAATATGAAAATTTCATACAGTAGAGACAGTCACATGTCTAATTCTCTGAAATGGTTATTTATAAACCAACATCAAAGTTTCCTAAAATTTCCTATGTTTTTCGGTTTTTGGAAAGTTTCCACGAAAATTTCCAGGAAAATTTCCGATAGATAAAATTTTGGACATTTACCCATCCCTAGATGGGCGTAACCCTGGACGACGTCAAAGTGTTAAAATGAAGATTTTAACAACACTTCCAAAAAAATTAAACTCTAAAAAAAATTTTAAGTGGAATTTGGAGTCTCAAACTTTATAGCAAGAAAAGCAAAAAAGCTACTGGCTGTAAAAGCTGTAATGTCATCGGCAGATGCCTGGTAAAAAAGACTCCGTTTCTGTCAACGTAAAATAAAATTTATACATGTTCAGAAGTTCTTAATTATGTGTACTATGTGCTATCTAAGCAGCATTTCCCTGACCAAAAATTTTGATTCACAAACTGTTGTGAGCTTCGCCCAAAGCATTGTGTTCTTCCGGGGTTCACCGTGTGTGTAAATGATGACCCAGTGCAAACTACCTGAATTGGCAAACGGCACACTCCTGATTAAAACATACAAAGATGTAACAAACAATATAATTTTCAAATCCCCAACTGCTAAATGTGTTATTCCTCAGATTGTGTTGCTTGTCCAGAAAGTGATGTTTTGAAGACCAAGTTCAAATAAGCTTTTTAGTTAAATAGTTTAGAGAATGTTACTTTCAAACTGTGGATGCACATTGATAGCAAATGTGTCCCGCAAACTGTTACAAAATCCACAGAAGAGTTTTTAGATTATTTTTTCCAGAGTTTGCCAAAACTTTGAAGGCACTCTTTCAATGCATTTCAACAGTCTTCCTACTTACGACATTTGAAAGAAACCCTTCCTTAAAACCAATGAATTGTTCTTTGCAATTTTGCAGAAAATTATTAAGTAATCTGTACTACAAGATGCTGCCAGGGCTTCCACTGGAACAACTCATCCATTTGTCATGTACTAGGTATGTCGCTGAGGTAAACAAGACTTTAGTTATTATTTCTGACTGTATGGTGGATTATACAGTTGTCCATTTATTTCAAAGGCTCATGATTGATTTTCTTAAATGTAAAATTTTCAATAAAATAGAAAAGATAATTTATTTTTCAGATGGAGCAGCATCGCAGTACAAAAATAAATCAAACTTTCTAAATCTACGTAATTGTGAGAAATATTTTGGCATGAAGGCTGAATGAAACTTCTTTGCATTGTAACATGGAAAAAATGTGTGTGACGGTGTTGGAGGAACCGTAAAGAAAGATTAGCTGCATTGGCCAGTTTGCGAATGAACAACTGTATGACTGGGCCAATGGCAACATAGTAAACATGAAGTTTGTGCATGCTACTAACGAACAGCATGAGACAGAAGAAAGAATCGTGAAGAGCAGACTTGAAACAGGAAAAAACAATAAGAGGCACTCAAAAGTTTCACTGTTACATTCCACAAGTTGAAACTAGGATCCTGGTTAGAAACCACTCTCAGAAGAATCGAGTGTAGTCTGAGTCTGAGGACACAGTTGAATGGCATTGTTGGCATGTTACACGCAGATACTCAGAGAAGTGGTGGCAAGGTCGTGCTAGCGACACATGGCCCTTCTTCATTCAAACACCCCCAGTTTCCAGATACATTAACTGTTCATACAAGGGAGGTGTTGGCAACAGTTGATCCTACAACAGCTACACGAAGAGTGTATTGATTAAGACATGATGAAACCAACATGGCCAATAAGAAATTATTTATTAAATTAAACAAAAAATAAAGTATTATTTTTTAATAAATAGCCTATATTTAAAAATCCTTACTAAAAAAGCTTTTTAATTTAAAAGGTAAAACATTAAGGGTTATCTTTCCTTCTTTTACATTTTTGATAATCTATATACCTAAGTGGATTCACAACACAGAACCTACTCTTATTTACATGTAGAAACACCAAATCAAGAATTACAATCCAGTGTTACTTGAACATAACCTCTGAGGTTTACTGTAACTGCTGATTGAACTGAGATCACACTCTAAAATCTTCAGGATTCATTTTACATAGTATCTCAGAAAAAATAAGATTTTCTAAAAAAATTTAAAAAACACTATCTCAAAGATTTCTTCAAAAAGATTTTTATTTTGATATTAAAAAAGAACTGTTTTCACCGAACATAGACAAGTAGCATATCAAATTAAACCTTGTAAGTTTGCTTTAAACTGAGGGGTCTAACAGCTCTCTACGTCTTATTCAACTTGAGATATTTGAGATTGAAAATGTATAGGTGAGCCACAAAATATTTATTTTTTCAAAACTTTGAACATTAATTACACAAAAATGCTATGAGATAAAAAAGTTTTGAAAATATTTTCTTATTTGTATAATTATGGAGAATGATTCCTGTAATTTTCATAAAAACTTAAAATGGTCGGGTTGAGTGACTGATTACGTAGGTACTATAGCACATAACAAGGTCACTGCTAAAAGAAATACCTGTCAAGGTTTGACGCTTGTGTTTGGACGCATTAGTAACGAATCAAGTAATTTTCTTTTTAATTATTATTTACGTTCCATTGTCTCACAATATTTAAATCAAAAACATACATGTTCTTAAGTATGGAAAACCACAGTATCAGCAACACACATTAAAGTACAACATGATGGCCGCTTCACTGCAAAGGCTAGGTATCTAATGTAACCTGCATACAGTAATTTCTCAGAAACCAGTCTTAATATAGTACGTTGAAAGATCCTGGACATAAAAATATTGCAATACAAACAATGTTTAGATTTAAAAATAATCCCTTCAGATTTTTAGTTGATCTTTTAATATGATTATAATTTATTGTTAAATCACAATTTTTGTTAAATTCATGTTCTTTAAAACAGCAAGCATCATGTACCAAACAATTAATGTATTCAGGATCATGCCATTAGGATCAAGGGAGAGACTTGGATATGCGATACGGAACTTTTACCGTAAGTTGTTGTGATCCTTGTAGTGGCTCATCACCGCTGATTGGCTGGTTGTGGCATTTGTGGTCTTTAAGTCTTTGATTTTATTATATGCAAATGGCATTCCATGACTTGCTGTGGGGCCTGATTAATACTTATTACTGCATGATTCTAGAATTTTCTGTTTTAAATATTTAACTTAACATCTAACAGACGCCTTAATTCCGTACTATGAAACTAAGTTTTGTTAACCACTGAATCTTGTAACAACACAGTAAAAGTTTACTTACAAATCCACTTGGCTAATTTCTTATGTAGAACTGCATCAAAACTTTCACATCATTCAACGACTTTGCTACACAAAATGTTACTCCAATCCTCGATTCTTTTCGCCTGACATGAAGCCATACATAATGCTGAACCTTCAAAATGTAACAGCAGAAGTCAAATTTTATAAACAAACACCAAAGTATGGCAAACCAATCAGCTGAACTGTTTTTTTTTTTTTATTATTTTTTACGTTGACCACGTTCCTTCTTCTAATCCTAGCAGTAGAGGCAACTGACGGGATTTTTTTATTTAAGATTGCGTTCGCGTGGACTTTACCCTTTGATTCTTTTGAGCTCAGAATCCAAAAAGCCAACATTTAAATGAATACAGCGCTGAATTGAAATGATTCGTAAAGAGAAGCATGCAGTTGCTATGGCACTACCCAGTCTTAATGTTGTATTAAATTTGCGTTTCGTAGATATTGAGTATGGAATGTTTTGTAATTTAAAATTTAATAGTGCCTTTGCTTTGTTTATGTTGCATCGTTGCCCAAAGTTAGTCGTATGGATTTCAGCACACTTGTACATTTTATGCATGTTAGCAAAGTTGGCAGCATGATTTATTTATTTATAAGCCTCCATTTCTCCAGGCAGCCTGAAGGGGAGTTGTTAATACAAAACACATAGGACACTCACATACAGAACTCAAATTCAGTACAGCGGATATTTTGTCATGGTGCTACCAGCAAATCATATACAGTAGCAATTAATATACAGTTTTGATACATTAAATTATATAACATATATTAAAAAATAAAAACAAAAGTGGGACTTATATACATATATAGATAGATACAAGACAAGACAAGACAGATACAAGTCATAAATAGTCAATGTTTACAGGGCATTTAATATACAAAACAGATACAATAACTATATTTGCAGAGCATTTAATATAATCACTTTTCAAAAAATATGAATCACCCATCTAAAAACTCTTTAACAGAGTAGAACGCTTCATTAGTTAAATACTCTTTTAATTCCTTTTTAAATTTCTTATCATTTCTAGTATTTATCATCTGTCTTGGAAGTTTGTTAATTAATTTTATGCCACAATAGTACGGGCCTTGTGCAAATATATTGGTTCTATGCCCTACTATCTGTAACTTATTTTGACCCCTGGTATTATATTCATGTATATCACTATTTTGTTTAAAATTTATATGTTGAGTTACAAACAATATGGTATGATATATGTACAAGGAGGGGAGTGTAAGAAAGTTTAGCTCCTTGAAGAGAGGTTTGCAATGGTACTTTTTATTTTTACCTTTTATTATTCTTAGTATTTTTTTTTTGAAGGCGAAATAATTTAATTGCTTTACTTGAGTTTCCCCAAAAAATAATACCATACTCAAGGATAGATTGAACGTTTGAGAAATATAGAGCTCGGACAGCTTGAGTCGAACAAATATTTTTAATGGTTTGCATAGCATAACACATAGTGCTTAATTTTTTAGAAATAGTGTTTATGTGCACATTCCAGGATAGATTCTTATCAATTACTAAACCAAGAAATTTTATTTCATTTTTAATTTCCAATTTTCTGTTTCCAATAGGCTTAATTTCGTCTTCCAGAATTAAATGTTTTGACCGTGAAAATTTCATTATAGTGGATTTAGAAATGTTGAGGACAAGTTTATTTTTTTGGAACCATTTATTGAGTTCACTTATCACTGTATTTGTTATGTTTATAAAATCTGTTTTTTCAGTTCCTGATATTATTACACTTGTATCATCAGCAAACATAGTTGCTTCACCTTTAAGTAATCTTACTGTTTGTGGAAGGTCATTGATAAATAGTATAAATAATATTGGCCCCAATATTGAGCCTTGAGGTACACCAATGGTTACTGGATTTTTTTGCGAAATGTATTCTATTAATCTTCCATTGTTATTTCTATGAGTAAGTGCTGTAACTTGATAACGGTTATGTAAATATGATTGAAATATTTTAAGTGGTACTCCTCTTACCCCATATGATTCTAATTTTGTAATTAACAACTTATGATCTACACAATCAAAAGCCTTAGAGAGATCAGCAAGATGATAAGATTAGTGTGTCGCATAGGAGCTCTAAACAGTATGAGTGTTCGAGTAAAGTTTTGTTTGTACTCTGGTTAGTGTTATGTTATTATATTTTAAGTTTAGTTCAGAGGCAACGACGAGATTCCATTGAAGATCACTTCAAATTTGTCAACACATAAGTGCTTATATTTTCATTAGTGGCATCCCTGGCACCTCAGGGTCAGGCTTCCTTAATTAAACATCACTTCAGGCATTTATGGTTACTTTCACATGAAGGTTGAGGCCCTTTTGTGTAGGTCTGTTACACAAAAGTCTTTCGCCACATCGAAAGTTCCCACTTCACATAACAACAATTTCCTCGTTCTCTACCAAAGGCAGTATTAAATCTCGGATGGGAGTGTCGTAGTCACGGATATCACACCCCGTGATGAAGCTGGTTATGTCCTATTCTCGGGTAGGGTTCAGGCCTTGTGGCAGGGGGAAAATTATCACTATCCGTACTACAATGAAAGTTCGTCAGTTTGGATGCAACGATTTACTTAGCCTTTCACAAAGTCCCTTTACATAGGCGGCTCGAGGCACAACACCCGTTCTCCCCGCGGAGTGAAGCTCTGTTGCACGTGTTTCGGTTGGCAGGCGCCAAGTGCGGGCTGCCCCCGTGGTCTCGCGATATGTATGTTTGAAGAACTTTTTATGCCCCTTCTGAATAATAGCGAAAAAAACAAAGTCAGTTTGAATGCCAGCGCCGGAAACGTGGAGCACGTCTCGTTGTGGTACGCCCGTGTCCGCCGATACGTGCAATGTCTATTTGCACGGAGACAAGAAAAACCATTATATACAATTGAACTATTTACAAAAATGAAAAGCCGCATAACCCGCGTGGTCGTGAAGCCTCAATTCCCCTTGACACGATCTCACCCGTCGGTGTTCTTGGCTCTGCGTCTCACCGTGCGACCGCCTCGTCCCGTCGCCAGATGCCAACTACGTCGTTGCCTTGCGACACTCGTCCCTTGACATGTCTGTCCCGTCCGGCCGCCAGACTCCGACTGCCTCTCCTCTCCTGCCGTGCGTCGCGTCTCTCCCCCCGTCCTCCCCCCACTCCGCGACACGTGCAGCGCTCGGAGAGATTCCGGGTGTTGGCCTCGGCTTTATCGCCCGGTGCAACAGTTAACATAAATATCACATAATATTTAGAAAAACATATAATAATAATTACAAAAATTACAGAAAAATAATACATGACCCATAATTAAATATAAACGTACGTTCTTAATATTCAAATTACAGTGTCACACTGCACGGGCAGCGGTGGAACAGTAGTTGGCGCAGCATAATGGTCTTTATGAGCAGGGGAGACACTTGGGTCGACGTCAGGATTAGATACTTGTCCACGGTACACTGGAATATTGGAGCATGCCAGATAGCAAAAATGGCAACACCACTGCAGAGAGTAATTAGTGTTTATATTCCAGTGCACAAGCAATAACTTAAAAGGAAAGATAGATGAAGCAGTGTGTACTAACTGTTTCATGTTTTTTATGAAGTCACATAAATACAAACTGGTAATTTTTGACGTGACAATGTCTAATAAATCGATGAACACCGGCTGCACACACGTAAAAGTGTCCCATAATGCACTGACGCCGCCGTCGGTGCTCCCTCTGAGCGCACAGGCCGTTATGTGTCCTCAACACCCGAATCAGTGCCAGTGCTATGAAAACACCCGCACATGTAGCATAGTGCAGGGGGGAGCAGTGCCTCGAACGGCGTGACGTAAGTCACGGCCGGCTGTGTATACGAAGGGCCCTGCCGGGGGTGGAAATGCGCAAAAGGGAATTCAGTGCATATGCAATTTAAATAACAAACACGAACTAAAACTTTTAATATGTCAAATATTTCTTAATAATTAATTAATGAAGTTGTAAACTCTTTTCGTTCACAAAACTGGCCGGCATCATCTTCCCGCGCTCCGTAGCTTCCCGCGGATTTTCCTCCCATCCCTGGCCGAGTTGCCAGGGAGAATCGTGAGTAGCCTTCCAGCACTCACCAGGTCCGGCAGCCCCGCGCACGTGGAGCATCCAACTTTTCGCGCCAGAATCATATGTAGCTTCAATAGGTAATATTTCTAAATCTACTTTCATCAGCTCCACGGTCGTCCCTACCTCGGCCGTATGATGTGTCGTACGATCCGTCAATAAAATGTGTGACTCGACTACGAGTCGTTTTCGTGTGCTACATAAATCTTAGTGTTTTAGGGCATCCCACCGAGGTGCCTGTGCTTCACGCCATTATCACTCCATCCGGAGAACTTGAACATTGCCCACGCGGGGCGGCATTACGCCTAACGCGAAACTAGACTTTATAATGCATCATATCTTGGGACATGCCACGGTCGCGGGTGAGTTACCACATCAGGTACCACCGCGCCCGTACCCAGCTTAACATGGCCCCACGCCACCACGAGGACGAGCCCTCATTTGTCACGTAATTTCCCTGCACGGAGGGACTAGTATCATCCCGAGCTCCGGGACATTCTTGTAGTAAACTTTAATGTTATATTTCAATGTTAGTATTAGTGTTCACCATCAACCATGTGTAAGTGTCAATTTTAGTGTTTTGTGTAATTTCTCAATCAGTAACTAGTGAACTCTCATCGGAACGCACCGTCCGGACTAACACGTCCTAATCACTAACTTCGCCGCGTGCCTTAATCGTCGTCGCCATCGCCCTCAGAATAGCCTGCGCCCCTCGATGTGGTAGTCTCCCGGAATACCGCCAGACGCTAACCAGTACCGCCAATCTAGGGCCGTGTGAGCGGAGATGAGAAGGTAGACGATGATACGGCCAGTCACGTGAAGATGTACTGTACCAGGTGAAGTATTGTAACGTGTGGCGCAGCAATAAAACCAGTTATGTTTACGTGTGTTTTTCAATAGTACGGCGTCCTGGGTGGCCAGAACAACCCGGGGGGCCCTCTGTAGACACGTCCCTGCCTGCAGCCACGAGGCAAAGAACCTCGCCCTCGAGACCAAATTCTAGTTAACGTAATTTAACTATAATAATTTCAGGACAGGCAACGGGGATGGCATCAGCACATTGTCCTACTACAGATGTGTCCAGTATGCTCATTGTACGCATGCGCCATATCTCTCTTCCACTCGATTGGAACAACAATCGATTTGACTTTACAATCATGTTTTTGTCATTTCAATTATTAATATTATATAATTTGACGATCATCCACCGATTTTCAGCACAATCGGTACGGTTATTTTAAAGTAATGTTGAATTTTCAAATACGTTTTTAACGAACAATGGTGTTTTACATTTACACATAATAATTCAAATTACACCTGGGATCATTTGCACAATTTTTTTAAAAAATATTGGAACACATTATAAATAAGTTTGGTGTATTTGGGATGCGTATTTGTAATAAATTCGTATTATAAAAATGAGATAATTTTATTCCCCTATGGTGCTGCTTTCTATGGTGATAGACGCGAACCGAAAGAATCGTGCTCTCTATCAGCTGTCGCGGGAACCAGGCACTCGTTAATACATATTTTCCTTTGTTTATCGCGAGGAGCGTTATTATTAATGCATTATAAATAAAATCTCGTGCCCGGGGGCCACAATTGCATATCATTTTGAGCACTGGAAGACCTAAAAACTTAAAATATTCTCGACGAAATTTAATCTGTGTTTTTCATTGCTTATTACAACAACAATTTCGGCAATAAAGGTTAATTATTCTTGCATTTTAAAAATCAGATTACTAGTATAATTTCAGTAATTTATTATTTTATTATTAAAAAAAGTAGTATCTGCCGGCGAGTGCAGTAACTAATAGTTTATGTTACAATTGACTAAAAAATTATGGCGATTCATATAATTGATGATAGATATTTGATTATAATTTATTTATATGAAAACTTGTTTATAATTATATTTAAACTTTATAGCTAATGCCAGTTTTTTAAATTAATTACAAGTCATCTACACGTGAACTGTTTCGATGACTGTTTATAAAGTGAAGTGAAAAGTTAATGTGGTTTTCATTGCTTATTACAACAACAATTTCGGCAATAAAGGTTAATTATTCTTGCATTTAAAAAATCTGATTACTAGTATAATGTCAAGTTGACGCCGTCCCCGTTGCCTGGTCTGATTCTACGTGGATTTTAACTGTTTGATTATTTTTGGATCTCAAGGGTGGGGTTCCTGGCCTCGTGGCTGCAGGCAGGGACGCGGCGACAAAGGGCCCCCCGGGCTGTTATGGCCTCCCAGGACGCCTGATTAATGAAACACGCACATACTTGTAGTTGTTTTATTGCGTAGCACAATCTACACGTCACACGATCACGTAACTGGCCGCCTCATCGTCGACCTAAGCTCCGCGCACGATGAACCTGTTCTGGCTTATGCGAATGTCCGTGGACGTAACGCGAAGTGCGTGAGTGATAGGTCCCGCCAATTACTTATGAAAACACATTACACTATAAGGGCGGTAGGTCCCGCGAATTTACTTATGAAAACACGTTACACTATAAGGGCGGTAGGTCCCGCGAATTTACTTATGAAAACACGTTACACTATAAGGGCGGTAGGTCCCGCGAATTTACTTATGAAAACACATCGCACTAAATCACTGTGATAAGTCCCGCACAGGAGGATGCACAGGTGGCTAGTCCGCGTGGTGGCGAGGGCCACGTTAAGCTGGGTACGGACACGGTGGAATCTTGAACGATATCACACACGTGGCCGTGGCATGTCCCAGTTGATGACTCGTCCGACTGTTTGTGGTCGCGTTTGGCGCAGTGCTGCCCTGCGTGGGCAATGAACTATGTCCCGAGGTGGGACGTTAAAGCGTGAGGCGCAGGTGCCACTAGGGGCCACCTAATTAATTACGTAGGAAATAAAAGGTCCATGGATGGACTACACACTTTATTAATAGACCGGGCGTGATCGCTAACGGCCGATTTGGGCCGACCGGGGAGCTGATATAAAAACGATTGGGCTATAATTACCTATTGCAGTTACAGAATGTTGGCGCGAAAGTTGAAGGCTCCCCGTGCGTGGGCTGCCAGCCCCGGCCGAGTGCTGGATGGCGACTGCCTAACCTCCCTGGCCGCCGGGGCCAGGGAGGGGGGAAATTCCGCGGGAAAACTGCGGAGCGCGGGAAGATGACTTCGGCCAGTTTTGTGAATTATAACCCTTTATAAAATGATTATTGCATTAACATTGATTATTGATGGTTTTAGATTTATTAGTTTCTGTTTATATTATCCAATGCATGAATAAACAATACCCTTGCGCAGTGCCACACCCGGCCGGGCGCTTGGCACACGTAGGAGGCCGTGACTGACGTCACGCCGTTCGGGGCACTGCACTACGTTGCACGTACGGGCGCGTTCGGGGCGCGGCACTTATCAGGTGTTGAGGACACATAACGGCCTGTGCTCTCAGAGGGAGCACTGACGGTGGCGTCAAAGTATTTATTCTATTATTATTAAAATAAAAATGATTCAAATTTATTCATAAAAGTATGCAATTATTTCATCAATGTTTTGTTATGACATTGTCACGTTAAACTATCGTTCGTAAACCGACTTTACAGACAACCAATTTTTTTTTTAATTCGGTATTTGTGTGTAACATCACTTTCAGTTATGTGTGCGAAAGAGGTATACTTGGAACAACAGCTTCAGTCCATATTCGGACATTTTCAAAGGCAGTGACTGCTGTCCCACCAAGCTCCATCAAATTTGTGCTATTACCGATTATTTAGTTTCAGCCATTGAATTTCTTATTTGAAACTTTATTCTCATAAATTTCTACAAGGATGATATAATCCCCACCACATACTTGCAAGGCTGATGCCATGTGGCACATAGCCAGGCAGTTATATTAGGTACCAGCCAACTCCAGAAATTACCCTTATCACTTATTGACCACATCTGTGTATCAACTTCTGTCTTCCAGATTGAATTGTTTCCCATGTTTGTATAAAATTCTGCAGTATTATTATTGGAATGCTTTTCAAGAACACTTCTGAGTGTGCACCCTGCTACAATAAACCAAAAATTCCAATGACTGAACTGCAAATATTGTACTAACATTTCTTCTCTTTCTAGCCATTATCATAAAGGAAGAGTTTGGTGTCTCGTAAGTATTTGGGCATGTTTACAAGCCCAAAAAAATGTGAACCAGCTAGTTGTGCTTTTCGTCATCCATCACCACTTTTCTCGGTGTAAAGGTGATCTCCAATGGAACACATGGGCCGAACAGTCCATACAGAGCTGGCACCGGGCAAGCTGAACCAACACTCACCTCACCTGCAAATACATTGACGCAGGTCCTACTGCCTCCCTGGGGGATTATGGTGTGGGGCACGGAGGTCCTGAGGGGTCAGTGCAGTGGCGGATCCAGGATTTTGGTTTGGGAGGGGCTTGACCCAGCTGAGGCTACGCTTTATTAAGGCAAACACTAAAACAATAGTGGACCCAGATGCTTTTGGAGGGGGCTTGAGCCCCTTAGCCCCCCCTCTGGATCCGCTACTGGGTCAGTGTCAGCTATGTGGCCGGAGACAGTGGCGCATCGGTGGTGACGCTGCATGGATTGTTATGGTCGTCCAGGATGCCTCAATTTATGTAATCAAACTTCCAGAAGTTAAGATGCTGTGTTTACTGGTAACATAATCCTTTAAAAAGTCCTGTCATTGGCCTAGCCTGGTACACTTTGGGAGTCGTAGTCTTGTCTATATGCACAGCGATTCCGCTCTCTCGCGGCAATTCGGATCGTGTGAAGGTTACAAGTCTCTAGAGCGAACACAGTTCACTGGGCCATGCTGCTGGTGTAGTTTAACAAACCCTGCAAATATCACTTAATTCTTGTTGTCAGTCTTTCACAAAAAATAAATAAATAAATAAATAAACGACATGCCGTAATGCTGTTAACCATATCCTTTTATTCACATAAAAACAGTCATTTCTCCCACACATCTTTTCTTCCATTTCCTAACTCTCTAAACTAAAGCAGTGCTACCAACTCGGTAGCTAAAACTATACCTACGACACAAAATATATTTATTGCCGATAACACCTCGCCTCGATAAAATATTTTTAAGAAACAAACAATCTTTTCCTAAATTTGTCAAACAGTACACCACCAAGAGGCTTAGTAAAAATATCACCTAGTTGGTCACTGGTATTAACCTAGTCCAACCTAATGATGTTTTCAAACAGTTTCTCTTTTACAAAACACTTCTTAATCTTTAGATGTTTGACTCTAGAGTTGTCAGTGGCCATATGTGCGAGCTTTATAGTAGACTGATTATCTTCTAACAGAGTGATGGGGCAACTTCTATTTTAAAATCATGCAACAAGTCTTTCAACCAACAAGCCTCACTGGCCGCTTGACTAAGAGCAACAAATTCTGCTTCAGTGGATGACAGAGCCACTGAATGTCGTTTTTTGAAAACCAGATAATAGTACAGCCAAAACCTTAAAGCAACAATCAGTTGTAGACTTACAGTCATCACTACCTCCCCAGTCACTGTCCACATAGCCTACTACATCATCGTTCCTGTTCCAATAGTAATTTAAACACATATTTAACGTACCCTTGATATATCTAAGAACATTTTGCAGAAGTTTGTAAAGTAAAGTGTGACGTCCCTCGGCTTTAGGCCCCTGATTTCCCGTTCATGTAATTGTCCTGTTATGCCCGTACTAGTCTCGTCGGAGAGGTGTGGGTCCAGGCCGACGTGGCCGGGACCGGAAAATGCGGGACCTGGAGGGAGAGTGAGGTGGAGAAGAATGTTGGTAGGCTGTCGCAAGGAGAACACGGCATTGACGATTTCACGAGACTATTTTTATTAACGTCTTAAAGCCTGCCGCAGCCTGGCGGAACCGTCGCGGAACAAGCGCCCTACCCAGGGCGACCCGGACTCCCAGAAGACCGTACTGTTCGCGAATACGTTTCAACACGAATCGAAAAGTTCTCAATGCAAAACTGACCCCGTTAGAGATGACACGGTGACGAAGCGCTGTACGTACGCGGCCCGTTACGTAATGTCCCTTAAGGCGGCGAAGGTTCAGAAACCTGTAATAACACGTTCGCGCTCCAGAAACTCTCAGCTGGACACGTCTCCCGAAAAACTCGTAAATCAAGCACGTTGATGGTTCGCGGAGGCAGCTCAGCTGCCGCGGCAGTCTGTGAACTGAACGAACGACTAGCCACGAGCGCAAGGTACGCGCCTCGCGGAGCAGTGTACACGTCTGTCTCCGCTCGAGACCAGGACACGACTGACTCTCCCCGCCCGCCCGCGGGCCGCGGGGAGGGGAGGGGAAATCGGCCGGCATGGGAGAGGTCCCGTCCCGCGGCGCGCCAGGCTGTGGCTACATATTAACATGGCGAAACCCTTCAGAAAAGTTACAAAATTATTTATACAGCTTAAACGAGACATTAATCAAACTGCAAATTTACACAAGAATTAATAAATAAATTAAGTTATTTACATAATTTTTTAAGACCCATGATCGTTTGAAAATATATACACACAGAATTACAATTACACAGAGAAAACCTCACTGGCATGCTAGGGCGCACGCGGGTGCGTCCCTGGCCGTCGCACTTCACAGGGGAAACAAGGGAGGACGTTGACGAGGCATAACGGCCTGAAGGAGCCGAGGAGACACTTGGGTCGACGTCAAATGCCCCCCCTCCAACGAGGTCGTTATGTCCGTCAACGCCTCTCATTTACTCAAATGGACATGATACACCGGGCCGTGGCACTGGAGCACTGACCTGCTGAGTCCGGCGCCCTCGTGACAGATGGAAGGGGCGTGGTACCTTTCGCGGCGCGCGCGGCAGCAGGCGGCGGCGGCGCCGTGTCCAAGGTGGCCCTCATGACAGGTGGAAGGGGCATGGCACCTTTCGCGGCGCGCGCGGCAGCAGGCGGCGGCGTCGCGTCCAAGGTGGCCCGCGTTTCAGACCGAAGGGGCGTGGCACCTTTCGCGGCGCACGCGACAGCAGGCGGTGGCGTCGCGTCCAAGGTGGCCCGCGTGGCGGCGGTCGTGGCACGCCCTTGGTATCGTGCAGTTGTCGCACACCCTTGATGTGCGTGCTGAGCAGCTGTGGCAGCACGGCCGGTTCGCACCGCGTAGGCCCCTCGTGAGCCCCTACGATAGTTGGGGGCGGCGGCGTCAGGGGCGGCGTGTCTGAGTCGGCCTGCCGTATCCACCCGGACGTCGCATGTCAGTCGTACCACAGGGGCTGGACGGGTGCGGCTTCCTCCGTCTGCTGTGATGTCCTGCTCGGCGTCTCCACCCCATAGGGCGGGGGCTGTGTTGGAGGCGGTGTCGGGGGCGGTGTCGGGGGCAGCATCGGCGGCGGCATCGGAGGCAGTGTCGGCGGCGGCGTCGGAGGCAGTGTCGGCGGCGGCGTCGGTTGCAGTGGCATCGGGAGTATCGCCGACTCCTGCAGCGCGTCGGCGTCCGCCCAGTGTGACCACTCGATCTCCGTGGTCGAGACACTTGCGGCAACACCCACACACAGGTTCGGTCGGCACTGGTCACACGTAAAGCCGGACATCCATTCCTCTTCTCGCGCGACCAGTTGTGAACACTCCCTGTGCCACAGATTCCCGCACGTCCCGCAGATCCGCCCATCAGATGTCCCGCCGGGGCATGACTCCGCACCGCACATTGTCCTACCATACGCCCGATATTCAAAGCAAAATCCGCACTCGTAATCTGCGAAGTGCTCGCAGCACTCGCCGGGCTCTGGAAAGTCCGCTTCCGCCCATGTCTCGTACGCTTCCTGGAAATCGTCCATGCTTATCGGGAGTGTCTCGCTGATCGGTAATTCAGTCCGTGTCTTCCTCTCGCGGCGTTATCTTGCACCGAAGATCCCTGCTGCGTCGCGATCTCAGGTTCGTGGCGCTCCCACGACGCATTATCTGTAGCGCCAGCAATCCTTGTCGCGTCGCCCGCCGTCTCCGGTTCACACCGCTCCCACGTCACGTTATCTTACGCCGAACGTCTCCGTTTCGCGACGTTCCCGCGCCTTGATAACTCTCGCCGACGTCTTGGGTTTCCATCGCTCCCACATCGCGTAATCTCGCGCCGACGTCTCGAGTTCGCGTCGCTCTCACGCCGCGTTATCTCCCGCCGGCGTGCCGGCGCGACGGCTTGAGTTCGCGTCACTCCCACGCCGCGCGGCTGCACCTGCTTCCGTCCTGTCCTGCACCTGTGCGCTTGCGTGCGCTTGCGTGTGTTTGCATGTGTTTGCGTATGCATATGGCCACACTAGTTGGGCGCCAAATGACGTCCCTCGGCTTTAGGCCCCTGATTTCCCGTTCATGTAATTGTCCTGTTATGCCCGTACTGCTCTCGTCGGAGAGGTGTGGGTCCAGGCCGACGTGGCCGGGACCGGGAAATACGGGACCTGGAGGGAGAGTGAGGTGGAGAGGAATGTTGGTAGGCTGTCGCAAGGAGAACACGGCATTGACGATTTCACGAGCCTATTTTTATTAACGTCTAAAAGCCTGCCGCAGCCTGGTGGAACCATCGCGGAACAAGCGCCCTACCCAGGGCGACCCGGACTCCCAGAAGACCGTACTGTTCGCGAATACGTTTCAACACGAATCGAAAAGTTCTCAATGCAAAACTGACCCCGTTAGAGATGACACGGTGACGAAGCGCTGTACGTACGCGGCCCGTTACGTAATGTCCCTTAAGGCGGCGAAGGTTCAGAAACCTGTAATAACACGTTCACGCTCCAGAAACTCTCAGCTGGACACGTCTCCCGAAAAACTCGTAAATCAAGCACGTTGATGGTTCGCGGAGGCAGCTCAGCTGCCGCGGCAGTCTGTGAACTGAACGAACGACTAGCCACGAGCGCAAGGTACGCGCCTCACGGAGCGGCGTACACGTCTGTCTCCGCTCGAGACCAGGACACGACTGACTCTCCCCGCCCGCCCGCGGGCCGCGGGGAGGGGAAATCGGCCGGCGTGGGAGAGGTCCCGTCCCGCGGCGCGCCAGGTTGTGGCTACATATTAACACGGCGAAACCCTTCAGAAAAGTTACAAAATTATTTATACAGCTTAAACGAGACATTAATCAAACAGCGAATTTACACAAGAATTAATAAATAAATTAAGTTATTTACATACTTTTTTAAGACCCGTGATCGTTTGAAAATATATACACACAGAATTACAATTACACCGAGAAAACCTCACTGGCATGCTAGGGCGCATGCGGGTGCGTCCCTGGCCGTCGCACTTCACAGGGGAAACAAGGGAGGATGTTGACGAGGCATAACGGCCTGAAGGAGCCGAGGAGACACTTGGGTCGACGTCAAGTGCTTGCACAGTTTGATATCTACTTAAGATTGTAACAACAGCACACAAATCAGGTCGTGATCCCATTGCAGCATACATTAAGGATCCAACTATTTTTCTACACTTTAAGTCTATTTCCTCATTTTCTGAGCATTCCTTTTTCAATAACTCATACTTGAAGTTTCTGTCGATGGGCAAGGACAAAGGTTTGCATTCTGACATACCATACAACTTAAGTAAGTTCTATAGATACTGTTTCTGACTTACGGTTGTACGATTACTAGCTAAATCCTGCTCGACATTAATACCTAGAAACCTTTTTACACAACCCAGCTCTTTCATTTTAATAGTGTAACATAGTGCATCTCTAAGATAACTGAGCTCATTTTTACAATTTACAAAATATAGAATATCATCAACATACACCAACAAAAACATTTTGGTGTTGCCTTTACATTTAAAATAAACACAGGCATCTTTGTCGGAACGTACAAAACCCAGTGATGACATTATTTTATCAAATTTAGATTTACACTATTTTGGGAGCATTTTTAAGGCCATAAATAGACTTATTTAGTTTACCAACAGGATACTCTGAATTTACACCCTCTGGTAATTTCAAATAGAGATCCTCATCAATTTCACTGTTAAGGAAAGCACTGCATACATCAATTTGTTTTACTGTTAAGTTCAGTTTGGTGGCCACACTCATAAACAATCTGAAAGTTTTAAGTTTTGCCACAGGAGCAAACAAGTTATACACTTCACATTCTTGCTCGAAACCTCTTGCCACTAGTCTTTCCTTGTATTTAGTTTCCCCAGTTTCAGTCCCCTTTTTTGTGAACACCCATTTTGAACTAACTACTTCTTTTCCTTCTGGCACCTGTGGTAAGGCCGTCCAAGTGTTGTTTTCATGCAACTGCTGAAGCTCGGCCTTAATTGCCTCCGCCCAACATTGTGAGTCCTCCCTATTCATTGTCTCTTTGTAACTCTTCGGTACCGCATCAGTTGCTACGAGTCCTAGATCGTACTCTGAGCACCACGCTGGCTTTCTTACACTCCATCCACTTGCGGTTTTAGGTGGCTTATTTTTGGAGGTTTCTCTGCTTGACACTTCAATTGGTCTCCCCTTTCATTGGTCTTCTTCAGTCACTACATCCTCAAACCCTTTAAAGGGAGAAGACATTCCTTCACTTTGTACTTCTTCCTCATCAGTACTGGAATTTGATTTTATTTATTCATCTTCTTGAGTCAGGTCTAGGCCAATCATTTCAATCTCTTCTACTTCAGATTCAGTCCTTGTTTCATGTCACTTTAGTCTCACAAACACCACGTCCCTTTTTATTTCAACTTTCTTCTGGTTTTTGAAGTAAATTCGATACCCTTTGGAATCTTTGTAACCAACAAAAACACCTTTCTCTCCTTTTGGGTCCCACTTCAGTCTCTTTTCTTTCGGTATATTAGTTTTGTCAAATCAACATTTTTCCTTTCCCAGACTTGATATGGTGTCTTATTATTTTCTCGAGCCTTTGAGGTCCTATTTAACACATACACACCTGTATTTACTGTCTCTGCCTATAGCTGTTTGTTAAGCCCTTTCCCACTGAGCATTGACCTAGCAGCTTCCAATAAGGTGCGAATGTCCCGTTCTGCTCTTCCATTTTGTTCTGGTGTATAAAATATTGTTGTCTGGTGTTGTATTCCATGGTCCTCAAGCAGCACTTTCACTTCCTGATTCACAAATTCTCCCCCATTATCACTTCTAAGCACTTTCACAGGCAGACCTGTAGCTTTTTCAGAAAAATTTATGTAGTATTTCAGCTGCTGAGACACCTCAGATTTACTCTTGAGAAAGTACACTTGTCGGTAATTTGATAAGTCATCTTTCAGTAGCAGAAAGTATCGAGACCCTCCCACAGACGCTACCTCCATTGGTTCACACACATCAGCATTTACCAATTGCAATGGAGCATCAGTATGTTGTTTTCTTTCACCAAATAGTAATTTATTCATTTTTCCCTCCAGACATGCTTCACATGACTCACTGTTGTCTGAGTACTTAATATTTTTTTGATTCAAGAAACTTTTCACATAGTCCAGGTTCTGATGACATAAGCTTTCATGCCACTCTCTCAACGAGCGTACCGCCACTAAGCAGTCTTGTTCCATGATTACGTCCAGAATATACAAATTTCCCTCATTTGCCACTGCACGAATCTGGCGGTCTTTATATACATAGCAATGATCGCCAGCCATTTTAACAGAATGACCCTTTTCAATTGCACTTGATACTGAGAATAGGTTCATTTTCAGCTCAGGGACCCACAATACATGGTTCAAGGTACTTTGCACATAATTCTGTCCATTGTAGACTTTGACGTCGTCCCAAGTGCTCCTCCAGCTCGCTGAGGCCATTATTGCCCGTTGCTGCTTCAGGCTTGCGTATGCACCGGCGCCTGTGCAGAGGCACCACCATAACAGTAATGTGCCTTTCATGAGGGTTCTATTTATGTAATTATGTGAGTGTGTAAATATCTATTTGTGTTGTGTACTTGTAGATGTGTTTCCCGGGTGACTGAGTCATGCCTCCCCGCCTGTGACCATGTTAGCTCCACGCACTCGCACACGAAGGGAAGAGGGGGGATTCATGTGCGCGCGGCAAGGGGGGAGGCTGCTGAGACGTCGCGGAGCAAGGATCGAGTTAGTTGCCGGAGTGGGATGAGAGAGTGCGGTCACGAAGTTGTGAGTGAGAGTCGAACGGACACTGTCAGTCGTGTCACCGTTGTCACGTCACCGTCATTCGCGTTGTCAGTAACATCACCATCAGTCACGTCACCATCGTTCGCGTCGGCAGTTACATCACAGTCTTTCGTGTCAACGTCATTCACGTCACCATCAGTCATGTCACCATCGTTCGCGTCGGCAGTTACGTCACAGTCTTTCGTTTCATCATCATTTGCGTCACTGTCAGTCACGTCACCGTCAGTCACGTCACCGTCAAGCACATCACCGTCGTTCGCGTCGGCAGTTACGTCACAGTCTTTCGTGTCATCGTCATTCGCGTCACTGCCAATCATGTCACCGTCATTCACGCCACTGCCAGTCACGTCACTGTCGTGTCACCGCCAGTCGCATCACTGTCGTGTCACCGCCAGTCGCGTCACTGTCGTGTCACCGCCAGTCACGTCACTGTCGTGTCACCGCCAGTCAGGTCACTGGTAGTGTCGTGTTGTGCTCAAAGTGCGTGGAGCCGGGCCTCGCCCTGATGGACTGTCACAGATGGGAGCCGTGACAGCCCATGTACAGTGTGTGACGTGTGAAGTAAACACAACTGAACGTCATAAACTCTTTTATTTCACCCGAGTTAGGGTAGTTACCTTGCCACATGGCATGTACCCTCTCTACCGGAGCAGCTGGGCAGCAACTCCGAACCACGGGAACAGCCCTAACGTCGACAACTTTCACATTTACTTGTCCGATACCTTGCACCTGAAGACTACGTCCATCATCAACGAGAACAGATTTATTCGATACTGGTGTAAAGTTCATGAGGAGGCCACGTTCAAATGTCATATGTTCACTTGCACCACTGTCCATGATCCAAGAGGTGGATCTTTTATGGTCCTCCAAATCACTTACACTATGCAATACACTTTTTGACATAACAAAGGCATTTTCATGTTTAGGTCTATACCTTTGCTTGCACTGAAACTTCAGATGTCCTTTCTTGCCACATTCAAAACACTTTCGTAAGTCTTTTTCCTCTCTGCATTGGTTTGCCACACGTCCCAGGAATCCACACTTGAAACACTTTAATCCCCCTGTCTTCTTGACTGTGTTCCCTTGACGTCGTCTGGCCGACGACCACCCCAGAGCCCGACCTGCACCCGCCAGTATACGCTCCCGCTAACGGAACACACCCCTGGCCATGGTCCACCCGAGTCAGGCGAGCCGAACAGCAATTAGAGGCAAAACCGCGGAAACCTGAGTAGACAAGAGAAGAACCGTACCCATTCCTCCTGAAACATTAAATTAGGATTTTAGCGACAATAAAATCTCTTCCAGACACACCCGTTTGGAGTCTAGCGTAATAAGGTCACGCCTGGCGCGAGAGAGGCCGAGCCTCCCTCGGACGCCATGCCAGTTCGGCAGTTCAGCGCAGCTCACGGACCGGGGCGGACCTACGTCCCACGGAGAGGCAACATCCTTTGTCTACATCGAAAGTAACGTCCGGTAAATATAGTCACTAATTAACAGAACCCCTTTTATTACTTAACCTCTCCGTGAGTACCCGGTCCCTTTTTCGGTCCAGGACCTAATCCGGCCGCATCAATTTAAAGACACCCCACACCACACTTGGTCAGCGGGGCTGCTCTTCAGTACACGGCACGGGCCGCCTCCCGCAACTTACAGAACTTTATTTAAGGTCACGCGCACGGCGCTGACCGCAAACCCGCAAGGGAACTTGGACAAACTTAATTGCGGTGCGTGTTTCACCACAGTGGGCACAACACCCGCGCCGAGACATTTGCATACGGGATTGGCCGTCTCCAATCGCCCGCCCCCTTAATTCAGTGTATTTTTTGTATCCCGTATTTTGTATTGCTAACTTACGTTACCCGAGTAACGAGTGCCACGTAACTTGTGCGCGCCCCCTTAATCCAGTGTATTTTTGTATCCCGTATTTTGTATTGCTAACTTACGTTACCCGAGTAACGAGTGCCACGTAACTTGTGCGCACCCCCTTAATTCAGTGTATTTTTGTGTCCCGTACTTTGTATTGCTAACTTACGTTACCCGAGTAACGAGTGCCACGTAACCTGTGCGCGCCCCCTTAATTCAGTGTATTTTGTGTCCCGCCTTTGTGTTACGAAATTACGTTACCTGCGTACCCAGTGAGACGTCTGAGACGTAACAGCGTCCGAGGCCACGTAACGCGGAACACAAACAATACGGCGCCACGGAATAACGAGTAAACCCCCCCCCCCCCCCGGGGACCTGTGTAGAGTGTTGTATTGTGTACGACTCGTTCCTATGAATAAAAGGTACGACACCACCACCTCAACTCCACGTCTCTTATTTAAAATCATCTCACGCAACACCGCCGCCGGCCCTAGTGGGCCACGCAGGGGCACATACATCCACGACCCCAAATTCACGACTAGAAACGAGCTACTCTGGCGCCCACCCGGACAACACAGATCAAGAACCGCCTTTTCCCACTAGGAGCCACACCGGGACTCGAGCCCGAGACCCCGGACGACGGCACCCTTTATATGATCCTGCCACCATAGCCACATCCTCATCCTTGCTTTCAGACAACCTCTCTTCTTCCACTAGTAGTCGTGCCACCAGGTCATCAAGTTTTTGTTTACTAGTTTCTACAGATTCCCATGCTGTCACAAAGTGATCAAATCTTTCTGGCAGTGACATTAATAATTTTGTAATCGTGAACTGTTCCGACACTTCTTTTCCTGCCTGTTTAAGCAAGTGACACAATTCTTGTATTTTTGACAAATATGTAGACATGTCAGAACCCTGCTCGTGCTGAAACTGAAAAAAAAAAGTTGTTGCAGTAAGTGTACACTTGTACTCGACTGCTGCTCATACACACTAAGAAGCTTCCTCCACATCTCGCTTGCAGTGGTGCAAGTAAGTATGTGCATCATTGCAGTCTCACTCAAACGCATTACAAAAATACTCTGAGCTTTTGCATCTCTTTTTTGCCACTCACCTTGATCTTTTTCCGGTTTAATGTCTGTTCCATCCACAACTGAAAAAAGATTCATTCCCCGCAACAACACCGACACCTGGAAATTCCACACGTTCCAGTTCTTCTGCCCCTCCAACTTAATTGCTCCCACGGTATTCATCCCTAGCTGCTACATTTTTCCGGAGTCAACAAGCACCGACGATAAATTGTTGACGACGAAAGCGACTGAATGCGTACCACACCCCGGTACCGCTACTCCACAGAAGCTTCCCATGCCGCCATTACCACTCTGCAGAGAAACACGTTGCCGGCCTACACAATTTAAACATCGCTTGTGCGAAGATCACTCATGACTGTTATAAGCATCCTGGGCCCATAACCTATTGTAAGTCTTTCACCAAAAAAAGCGACACGTCGTGATGCTGTTAACCATATCCTTTTATTCACATAATAACAGTCATTTCTCCCACACACCTTTTCCTCCATTTCCTAACTCTTTAAACTAAAGCAGTGCTACCAACTCGGTAGCTACAACTATACCTACGACACAAAATATCTTTATTGCCGATAACAATTCTAACATAGGGAATACTAAGACATGATAGACGATATCGGTCATGCATCAGGCAAAGTACATAAAATACACCGAAGTTACTAACAATTAACATGTTAAGTTCTGAGTTGTGGTGGACGATGCCGGGAATTAATTTCACTAAGTAACGCGACAGGTGCGGTATATACAAACATGGTACAGTTACTAACAATTTAAATATGAAACACAAAGAATGCTCACGATTATGCGATGTTGATGGAAATGAGGGAAAGTCCATCTCCTCATACTAAGCTGGGCAGAGGGCCCCGTAGACCCGTGACTCACAGAGATGCTATGCAGCTCACTGCAAAGTTAATAAAGCATTGAACAGTCTGGTGACACGTGAAGCCCGGAGGCAGTCCCGTGTGGACGAAACAAGAAAGAGCCTCGCAGCTAATCCATTACATGATGGTGGGTCCACATGCATGGCCCACTATAAAACAAGAAAAATTACGTAAATCACAAAATGTGTCCCAAAGGTGCGAAGTATAATTAGTTAAGTGACTGGCGGTGTCTAGTCAAGTTGAGGGAGGCCAGACACAAGGCAGATACAAATGGATTTGGAAACTTACTCTATTGCTGTTGATCAGTGTTGGTAGATTAGTGAAGGCTCCACAGTGTGCGAACGTGTCTGGCCTCGGTGCCTGATGAACAATGACTCTTGTATCCCCTGGGAGGCGCGTGTCACCCGGAGTCACATTCGCGTGCGAAGTGTACAAAGTGTGGGAAACGAATCAGGCCAAGAGTTACACATGTTTGCACAGTAAATAAACATTACATGCTTAAATTGTTCTCAAAGCATTATAAAAACACTATTACATGTCTCTTAACCCAATTAGCAATTACATTCAGGAGAAAGAATACTGTCATACCCGGTGGTGTGATACATACATTGAAGTCGAAAGCTGCGTGGGCAGCTATCGACCCGTTGGTGGTGCGGACCATTAGTCATACTACATTACACTGTAAGCACTGGTGTGTCCGTTTCACATGCCCTGGTGGGGCATCGACGAGGCATAGCGATCTGTGCGACCAGAGAGGGTATTGGTGGTCGACTCAATATGCTTCATATCCACAAACACTGGAAATGCAGCCACATAAAACTCATCTCTACCAGCTGGTGCTTGACATATCCTTTTTCCTCATTCCTTAATACTTCTACAACATTCAGACTCCGTCTTCCACCATTGCAGGATCTATGGTGAAACATACTGAAGGTTATGGCCATACATTTTTTTTTTCATTTTATACTGGCGTTGGTCTCCTTTGTCTGTGCTAAGCCCACTCATTTGCCCAAGTGACATAACATATGTTATTGATAATGGGTTAAAAGTATCTTGGATGCATGCCGAGTTCTAAGGCAGAGGTTGAGGGACAAGTTACAAATGTATTTTATTTAAGTGAATCGATCTGTTTATAATGACAAGGAATAAAAGCTGGAAAAATAATAACAAACTCGACTTTAAGTTTTATGAACTATACTTTACTATTCTTTCACATTGAAATTCCTCATTCTTTAGTTTTGTTTATATATATTTCCAAAAACATGGATCAGACAACATTATCCAAAATGACAGTGAAATATAAAATAGTACCTTGTACATATAGTTTTGTTTATATATATTTCCAAAAATATGGATCAGACAACATTATCCAAAATGACAGTGAAATATAAAATAGTACCTTGTACATAATTTGTTTATTTTAAGAAATTTCGTGATTAGATTGTCGACTTTGAAAGAGATATCAGATCAGAATTATTCAGTGCAGTTAATTTTAACAATGAAATTTAGATGTGTCACTTCAAACCAGTAGCAGGGTAGATGTTCTGGAAACTGTGTGACGGAGACCCATCCTCAGCAACAATGATGGGAAGGTCAGGAAATCATCGGAAGCCAATAGACCGGAGATGGAGTCGAACTATGGGGAAACTGGGACCCACTGCACAAAATAATGCTGTTTAATTAACATTAAAATTTCGATGGAATAAAAGCAATGCAAGGTAGATACTTACAAAAAAAATGGGGGCCATAGGACACCTTAAAATTCCATTAAACAATTATGTGGGTACAAACAATGTCCTAAGAACATCACGAGGAGGAGCTGGAGTGCTGGAGAATCCATACTCCAGATGCATGGCACATGCATGAGATGGAAAAAAAGAGTGAAAGATCACAGCAGAAAACTAACTAATGTGGAGAAAGTCTTTGGGAAACGAGTGCATGCTAGTGCAGAGGTCAGCACTTAACACTCTGACCAAAAAATTATCCGGTCGAAATAAGGAGCTCGCGTCTAGACACAATGATGGTCGAGAGCCCGTTATCTAGGTGGTGGCTTAATTGTATTTTTCCGACGGAAGGCAAAAGTGCGTCTAAGGGTGGATCGTACATTCTAGCGATATAAGGACCAGAAGGGAGGGGAAGCCAGATTTAGTAAGAAGTAGTTCGTGGAGGCTAGGAGTGGGCCGTCCTGCGGTGCTGTCGAGTACTGGTAAGTAGGGGAGAGGGTAGTTAGGAATGCTATCCGGCATGGGAGTGAGGTTGCCTTGGCATTTCCCAGTGTAATTATCAGTGCTGTGTTGTACACACGCTGGGAAGAACCAGAGCATGCTACGTACAAAAGACGCAGTGCATTGTAGACTAAGGCGCGTGATGATACGGCAGTGCAACCAGGCCCTACGGTTGTGCGCAGCAGACGATAACTGGCATGGGCTTGCTGAAGGGAAGGTTGACCACATGTGTTATAGGAAATGAATGTGTTGCAGGGAACTAAGAGAAGTTTTAGGGCCTAAAGAACACTGTAGTAGATAAAAACCCTAAAAAATACTGAAATCCACTAAAAAAAATTTAAAACACAAATGTGGGATCACATTACTGGAACATCATTAAGTTGTCATTAATTCAAAGGTATATGTAGTGCCTTAAAAGTAATTTATTAGCGACACATACTCCCCCACTGAAATGCGGAGCATAGTGTCAGGTCAAGAAAAATAATTAATTTTAAAAAGGTTAAATTTAAAAAAAAAATCTGTATTATAGATAATTAAGAGAAAGTAAAATTAAGTTTATCTCAGATGTTGGACCCTGTGTAGATTCGCAACGTGGGCACAATGAGGGAGGCCAAAAAGCACTAAGGAGGAAAGGAACTTTGTCCTTGAGAACTCGGTAAAATATGGTAAATGTACACCCCTGTATGTGAAAAATCTGGGTATGGTACTCGTGTACAAAGGTCTTTCCAGATGTAAAAAAAAATAACAGAGAAAGGCATTGGGACTTAGACCGAATCTTTGGGAACTTGTGAAGATCAAATGAAAATTTAATGCTTTCTCAAAAAGCAAAGCAAAAACGTTGGTCCAAAATATACATTTATTAGCTTAACGTAGGATCGGGTTTTCCATGCTCTGAAAGGTGATCAGTCTAACAGGCTGCAACAGGGATTTATTAGAGGGAAATGACCAAATCTAGATTGGACAAGAAACCCAACAGATCAACACCTCAAAAAGTCAAATATGAAGAAATAATTAGATTAAGATTTAGAGACTTCAGCTAAAACAACTCTGATTGGAACAAAATAATTATAACAAAATTTAATATTTAATTATATAAATATATTATTCTTGGGGTTCGAAAATTTACAGGATTTTTGAAATCAATTTTGGGGGCTTTACTGTTGGGACTCTGGGCTGACTGCTCTGTTCACTCGCCAGCGCAAGCGGCGTAACCAAGTAACTGGGGCACAAGGCTGGCACGGTGCGCTGTCGCAACAGGCCGCGTGGTGTGGCAGCACGTCTGGGTGGAGGGGGTAGCCTGCTCAGCTGTACTGGTTAGTTGTTTGTACATTTGTTTTCAATAACCATGGATTGTGCTGGTAGGAGCGGCAGTGCGCGGAGAACTAAGCGCAAGTTATAGAGAGGTTAATGCTCACTCCGGCAGAGATTATGCCTCACATCAGTGGTAACGAGTAGCTTAGATCATAATGTAGTCAGTTTAGGCTCACTCAGGGGGATGCTATGTCCCCTGTGGCCACAAGTCAGTAGATTTCAGGATAGAACACGTAGAGTTCATTCAATATTCATAAACAGGAGAGGCCATAATTAAATATTTAATGTGTTAGATTAGGAAATGTTCGGCTTCTATAGAAGCATGAGTACCAAACTATCGTTTCTTAGTTGTAATAATAAATTATGTTATTAGACATTCTTAAGTTAATGCATCAAAAAGGGGATTACGGTAGAGTTTGGTGAAGCTCTCTCTCACTCTCTCCCTTGTTTGGTCGTTCAGTCATTTTTTAAAGAGTCTTTACTGAAAGATAATTGTTGTTGTGAATTTTAATTGTAATTTTTCTCATTACCTGTAACGAATACATGTTGCTAGATACTGGTTTTGAACCTTTGAAATGTGATAATAAATGTAAGTTGGTTTGAATTAGTGTTGATTTATTTTTATATATCTCCATTCAATTATCTCTCTCTAGACATCCTGTATGGGGTGTAGAATCTAGATACATTAAAGTAGAGAGTATTTTATTAAGTTAAGAGTAAGTATGACTAATGTCTTTCGCAAATTTTAAGTGGATGCCAAGCGAGTTTACCTAGAGTTACTGTTTCCCCCAATACAGTTAAAATCAACTCTTTGACGTGTCCCAGCAACAGCGTCGGGTGATGGAGTGGTGAAAGGCCCACTGGTAGGCTGGCAGCTGCTCCTTGACTCACAGATATTAGCAATAACCTGCTATTTTGTTGGGTCAGGTACAGTGCGAGGAAGGGACGATAGTTGGTGCCTTAGAGCGAGCACCCGAAGGCCGCTCCAAGGGGGGGGGGGGGAAGTGGGGTTCCTAGAGCGAGCACCCAAGGGCCGCTCCAGGGGAGGAGATCTAGAGGGAGGTGTGGTTAGGGATGCAAACGATACATCGATGTTTTGAAAACATCGATGTATCGTTCATGAAACATCGATGTTAGCATCGATGTTTTGAAGAGCGATACATCGCCGATGCATCGACGAAAAAGTCCAAAAACATCGACATCGTTCATCATTAAAATTGCACTAGTTTTTTATAATATTTTGGCTATCATTTCATGAATATTGATTGAATATATAAAAAACATTACGATACGACATTTAATTTTTAAGATACTTTTTTTTTTAACTGTCTATACTTACTATAAAAACCTACATTTTTAAGTAGGTAGGTATCATAAATGTTGTAAATACTGAACTATTTGGTTGAATTCAGTATATTTTTTTTCCAGTACTTTTAAGATTTGTAAAATCATTTGGAAAAAAAAATACTGTTAAAAAAATTTGTTTACATAAGAATTTTCTTTAAATATTTGAAAAATATAGGGAAAAAGCAGCGAGACTATATGGACAATTTCATAGCTTGTTGTACATACAAGCTATTGATTGGTACCGATACGGTCTCGCTAGCTCTATCGAGAAAATTAATGTTACATTTTAAACCTGCACATACACTTCATGCTTTTTCCCTATTTTTTTTTCAATTAAAAATAAATTGTGTAAAAAAATAGTTATTTTTAAAATGATTTTGGACATCTTAAAATACGGGGAAAATATGATAAGGATACCAACCAAAATGGTTTAGTATTTACCTACTTTTTATTATACTTAATGTAAGTTTTATAAGTATCAAAAATTAAAAAATAAACAGGTTCTTGAAAACTAAATGTCGTATCGCAATGGTTTTTGGATAAATAGATCTCTCATGATCTGTACTATTTACAATATATTCATGAAATGATAACTAAAAACATAAAAAAACAAGGGTAATTTTATTTTAAGTAAGTGTGTCTTAAGGCTGCAGTCTGCACGGGCACACACACGGTGCGCAGAACTTCAGGAAAAACCAACGTGATTTGAAAACTACTCAAGATATCCAAGTGGGGTCTGTTTATAAAAAGCATTTAAGTGTTCGCTGAATGTCGAAAGGTACTTTTGAATTCGGATTAAGTTTTTTAACTGTGGTTTTAGTAGAGTGAAAATGACTAAGGGCCGGTTTCACCAACGTAGTTCGTCGATTTCAGCTGGTCTGGCATTCGGTGGTATTGATTGCAAATCGAATTGAATTCGGCTGCAATAATCTCCCATTCTATCGCCTTATGCTTTGTGTGACAGCATCTGTACGACGATTTTCAATCACAGAGAAGTGTTCCGTTACCTGATCTAATAAAACTGTCTTCTCATGTGGCGAAAGATTTCGACTTCTTTGTCGCTTTTCTTTAATTGCAGCTGAAACTGCACCATTGCCAATCATGTTTATATGCGATATGACAATTTCCACGGTATTACTAATTTTTCAAAAAAATAAAAACAAGTTTTTTTTAAGTTGATGCGGCCACCATAAATTACGCTCGACCAAAAGCTGCATCTACAAGAGGGAAAAAAAATACATATTCGGGTATCTCCGACAGATATTAGGGTATATTCGCTAGGTAATGGGGGTTTTTATGTGGAAGGCATTTATAAATCGAGTTTTGGAAATCTCGATTAATTTAAACTTATGTAACGATGGTGAAACACACGTCGGAATTAAACTTACGATTATTCTTCATCTAGTTTTGTAAATCTCATTTTGCAACAAAATTAAACCTGCTTGGTGAAACCGGCCCTAAAAGGCGTGTTTTCGGAGTAATTTTTAGGCATAAAACAACCGATACAGAATCTTGAAACCACTTAAGAGCAGTGCAGTAGACCTTTATCTTCATTTCTCGGCCATATAATGTTACGGTCACCGCTCAGATCTCACAGTTGTCCTGTGACGACGAGAAGACTGCGCGCCAGTCCAGAGGAGACACCGAGCTAGAAACACCAGCTAGCGTCGCGCTTATCATCCCGCCTCACTGACACACATAAACCCCGAACAGACCGCCAGCTTTACATACATTTAAATTACGGACATGCCCTTTTAAATTTTACCTTTACTTCTGGTAATGTTGTGAAGTTGTAGTCATTTAAATTTTTCCATAACTCTTTGAAGTTTACTGAGAGCTGGTCAAGTAGTTCATGCGGATTTTTAAGTTTTTGGTAGCAGAATTTGCTTTTAATACATGTTTTTGTTCTGCATGAGACACGACTGTAAATAGGTTATGGATATTGTGGTCAGGAATCTATAGTACATATGGTTTTTGGCTACATACTATTATTTAAATCATTTTGGCATGCTTATCCTGATATTTAAAAACATCGGTTAAAACATCGATGTATCTGTTGTCAGAACGATGTTTTTTGACATCGATGCTTTTTCGTTTGAACATCGATGTTCGTGATATCGATGTTTTTAAGAGCGATGTTGCATCTAGAGGTGGGTCGAAAAGTATCAACCTGATACTTTGGCACTGATACGCGCCTGTATCAGGAACGGCAAACGAGTACACTTGAAAAGTATCAGAGACTTTAGTATCAGTTCAGAATTCACCTGGAACAACACCACGGCCAATGAGCGCAGTACCCGATCGCAGATGATGGTCACTTGGGCGGAGCTTGTGAAAGGGGAGGGAGCAGGAACGACGAATAAGGGATAAAGAAGGGAAAGAATGTAGGGGAGGAAGCGCAGGGGAAGGCGTTGAAGCCTTGAAGGAGAGGCGCAAAGCGATATTGTTACAAGCAGGGCTGCCACTCATGGGTTTTTCCACCCAGATCTGGGTTTTTCCAATGGTGTTTGGGTTTCTGGGGTTTTAAATAATGAATTCCAACAATTCTAGGTTTTTTATAATTTTAATTATTTTTATACCTAAAACAATAATAAAGGTAGTAGCTACTGTATCTGTTGCAATATCTGTTTGATAAATGCAAACAAGTCTATGTGTTTCACACACAAAAATACATATAAACACAAAACTAGTTTTCAAGAAGCTAAGTCGAATATTAAATTAGACACATTCTTCAAAGAGGCTTGCAGAACACAAAACCAATGCAACAATTAACCTTCAAACCAATCTTGTAGAATCAGACTCTGAATAAAGACTAACAAACATGATGCAGTTTTATAAAAACAATTACCGGTTTAAAGGATGCAGTGATGGTGTTTGTTTTGTCATGTATATATTTGTAGGTTTTTTTATGATATGTACTGGTCCAAGAATTACTTATACAGCCATTTTGCTGCAGTGTAATTTTCTTGTATTGGTTGTATTTAACCGTTTTCAGTCTTGTAAGGTAATTAATTGTTTTATATTATAACCAGTTATGTTTATATTTTTGAATTAGTACGCAAACATTTTCAACGATAGCATTTTAGACGCATCTGAGTTTTTTACCCATGTGTCTGGTTTTTTTTGTAGGTTATCTAGGTTTTTCATGAATATCAGAGTGGCAGCCCTGGTTACAAGTCGTTTTGTTTATTGTCCTACTTCAAAGTACGCTCAGTGCGCAGTGCGTGCACCGTCTCGTTCAATAATAAAACTAATGAAATTTTAATATTAAAAAGTACATTAATACAAGATATAATATTTATATTTGTGCACCTAACAGCTATGAAAATGCAAATAAATTCTCAGTTGACACTAATAACAGATGTAATCAACATATGGACTTTCTTTTTTCGAAAACAATTAGTAACTAGTGTTTTTATACATTAAAAATTCACGATTTTATCAAAAATAAAAAATAAAAAAACAGATAGGTACATTAGTGAGCATACTATATCAATGTTTTTTCAAATGTTTCTTCAGATTAGTCGATGATTTATAACTCAGTTTTTGTTTACACAAATTACAATTAGCAAACTCATTATTTTCCGTGAAATAATTCCACACAAATGAAGTCTTTTTCGTGCACTTATCCATTCCTTATTTCACTATAAAGATACTAACTATAAAGCATGACAGCCCGCAACATGGTGATATACGGCCAGGACGAACTGCAGTGAATGTTGAACTGATTGATACTGGTTGTATCAGGCGGGCATGAGAGTATCAGAGGAAGAGAATTACCAGGCGTGATAAATAATGTATCAGATTCTCCTTCCGGTCGCACGGTCTGCATACGCGGAACTTTGTTGCCTCCTGGGACCGTCTGATTAGAGGTGGGTCGAAACGTATCAACCTGATACTTTGGCACTGATACGCGCCTGTATCAGGAACGGCAAACGAGTACACTTGAAAAGTATCAGAGACTTTAGTATCAGTTCAGAATTCAGCTGGAACAACACCACGGCCAATGAATACAGTACCCGATCGCAGATGATGGTCACTTGGGCGGAGCTTGTGAAAGGGGAGGGAGCAGGAACGACGAATAAGGGATAAAGAAGGGAAAGAATGTAGGGGAGGAAGCGCAGGGGAAGGCGTTGAAGCCTTGAAGGAGAGGCGCAAAGCGATATTGTTACAAGCAGGGCTGCCACTCATGGGTTTTTCCACCCAGATCTGGGTTTTTCCAATGGTGTTTGGGTTTCTGGGTTTTTAAATAATGAATTCCAACAATTCTAGGTTTTTTATAATTTTAATTATTTTTATACCTAAAACAATAATAAAGGTAGTAGCTACTGTATCTGTTGCAATATCTGTTTGATAAATGCAAACAAGTCTATGTGTTTCACACACAAAAATACATATAAACACAAAACTAGTTTTCAAGAAGCTAAGTCGAATATTAAATTAGACACATTCTTCAAAGAGGCTTGCAGAACACAAAACCAATGCAACAATTAACCTTCAAACCAATCTTGTAGAATCAGACTCTGAATAAAGACTAACAAACATGATGCAGTTTTATAAAAACAATTACCGGTTTAAAGGATGCAGTGATGGTGTTTGTTTTGTCATGTATATATTTGTAGGTTTTTTTATGATATGTACTGGTCCAAGAATTACTTATACAGCCATTTTGCTGCAGTGTAATTTTCTTGTATTGGTTGTATTTAACCGTTTTCAGTCTTGTAAGGTAATTAATTGTTTTATATTATAACCAGTTATGTTTATATTTTTGAATTAGTACGCAAACATTTTCAACGATAGCATTTTAGACGCATCTGAGTTTTTTACCCATGTGTCTGGGTTTTTTTGTAGGTTATCTAGGTTTTTCATGAATATCAGAGTGGCAGCCCTGGTTACAAGTCGTTTTGTTTATTGTCCTACTTCAAAGTACGCTCAGTGCGCAGTGCGTGCACCGTCTCGTTCAATAATAAAACTAATGAAATTTTAATATTAAAAAGTACATTAATACAAGATATAATATTTATATTTGTGCACCTAACAGCTATGAAAATGCAAATAAATTCTCAGTTGACACTAATAACAGATGTAATCAACATATGGACTTTCTTTTTTCGAAAACAATTAGTAACTAGTGTTTTTATACATTAAAAATTCACGATTTTATCAAAAATAAAAAATAAAAAAACAGATAGGTACATTAGTAAGCATACTATATCAATGTTTTTTCAAATGTTTCTTCAGATTAGTCGATGATTTATAACTCAGTTTTTGTTTACACAAATTACAATTAGCAAACTCATTATTTTCCGTGAAAAAATTCCACACAAATGAAGTCTTTTTCGTGCACTTATCCATTCCTTATTTCACTATAAATATACTAACTACAAAGCATGACAGCCCGCAACAATGTACATGGTGATACACGGCCAGGACGAACTGCAGTGAATGTTGAACTGATTGATACTGGCTGTATCAGGCGGGCATGAGAGTAACAGAGGTAGAGAATTACCAGGCGTGATAAATAATGTATCAGATTCTCCTTCCGGTCGCACGGTCTGCGTACGCGGAGCTTTGTTGCCTCCTGGGACCGTCTGATACAGAATAGTGATGGGTCGTTCGTTAACGATTCGTTCAAAAAGAACGAATCTTTGAGAGAACGAAATCTTGCGATTCGTTCGCGATGTAAAGAACCGGCTCTTTGAGAGCCGGTACCTTGAAAGATTCGGTAGAACGAAAATGCGGAGAGAACGAGAGAACCAACCGGCTCTTTGAGAGCCGGTACCTTGAAAGATTCGGAAGAACGAAAACGCGGAGAGAACGAGATGAGAGAACCGGCCACGCGCCCGGTCTGATTCGTTCGTGAAATGATTCATGACGTCAGGAGTCTGAAGAATTAGTAATCACAGCGTGAGCATGTTCATAAGAGCAAACGATAACTGATCAAATAAAATAGGGTAACATGAAAAGTATCTATACCTGAAAATGTCAACTGTTAAGTAGTGGTTTAAAATTGCGTTTTCACATTCACATACACAAATTTGGGGGGAAAAAAAACATGAATTAAAAATAACAGGGAAAGTAACTACAAATGTTCACACTTACCATGTCCCGAGAATTCCTGCCCCAGTTGGGCTACCCACAATCGGCCTTGACACAACACACCACAACAGCAGCCAGTTTATCGGCAGCAGTGAAAGAACTGGTGCACTCAGATGATGATACACCACCACACCACCCCAGCTTACCACCCTAGAGCCAACCCCACCGAGCGCAGGAATCAGGACCTGAAGTTACAGCTTCGACTTAGACTGGGCGACGACCACACACAATGGGAACAACATATTGCCTATGCTCTGTTTTGCACCCGCCATCGCATGAATGCAGCGATCGGCCGCACTCGCCGAGATGGTGCAGGGGAGCAACTTGCCCCTCCCAGGCTAATGGGCCACGTATGGAGCTGCACACAACGGGGAAGGGGCGAGAGAATGCGACCAACACAGGATCACAATGCACGAGGACGCACGATGACAACAGATGGTCTACACCCAGGGAATCACCCCCACGACCATGCAGGAAGCACCCTCGGTCCAAGGAGACAAGATGTACGCTCGTGTCCATCCCCTGTCCATGGTGCCCTGGAACTACTGCGCAGGGCTAACACCGCGCTGGAGCGGCCCATATAGAGTGCAACGGCGCCTGGGTCGAACCTCTTACCTGGTCCGACTTGGAGGTTGGCAGGTCAAGAAAATACACCGCGATGACCTGCGCCTTGCCACAATACCCGGGGATCAACTACCAGAGGACCCTGACCACGACGAGACACCCGACCATAACCACCTGGTCATGGAGGAGCCTAAACCAACCACGATAACCGACCTCAGAGTAAAGAAGAGGACACCAGCGACCAAGAGTCACCGAGATGCCCACGACAGGATGAACACCACAAAGCCACGACATCCCACCAACCAAGATGAATGACCCTCCACAGCCAACTATCACCGACGTCTCTCAAGACGAAACGAAAAACCAATCAGACAACACGAAAGCCATCGTAGTAGAGCCTGATGACGAGGCCGATGAGATATCGGGCACCGTCGAACAGAGGATGCAACTCTACAAACCCGGACCGCGCATCATCGACGTGTCTCACGAGGAAACGGGACCCCAGCCAGATGGCATGACGCCCATCATGGAGGAACCTGACGACGAGACGGACGAGACCCCAGGTATCCCCGAACGCAGTAGACAACCCTACTCGCATGGATCACCTGTCAGCCACGACATGAACACCCAACACACACCACCAATGGGGAACAGACAATCGACCACGACAACAACACCGACGCCACACGAACGACAAGAGACCACCCGAACCACCAAAACTAGGGACGTCGAAACCCGTGAGCGACAGACAACTCCCAGGATATCTGCCCGGTTACGACTTCGGGAGGACCACAGAGCCCACTGCGTCAACCAAGGCTCCGGAATAACGACAGAGGAAGACCGACCAATTACAAGCGGGATTTATCACCTAAGACCACCAAGAGCGCTTCCAGTGTGGCGGCGCCCCTGGCCAACATGTCACCACAGCACCGGGTCCAGAGCGCCGGCCCTATAATCCGCAGCCACCACCCGTGCCTGGACGCAGAATCGACAGCATTCTAGGGGTGCAACCACACCACGGAGCCTAATCGCGGGCAAGGCTGTACCGACCGGTGGCCATTAAGCCCGGCCTCGTCCCACCAGTATTGGCTCCCGCTGGTGGAACGCACCCCTCGCAAACTCCGGGTCAAATGCGGAGTATATACGCAAGTACTCCCAGTGTATAAATTTTGTCATGGAACTACACCTGATGCAAACAACCGATAATAATCCATAAAGTAAGCTCATCAAGCCATACCCTTTAATTAACACGTGATAAGAAATGAGCGTCGTAGAGAACGAGTGTTAGCCCCTTCCGGGCACAGTGTTTAATGAACACGCTTAATTCTCATCGTGGCCTAGAGCCTTAATTTAAGAAAGAAACAAGGTGCTGAAGCAATATCCAGAACAAACCCAAAAACATAAACATAACCAGTGGTTTTTACCAACTAGTCAGTAGTCTTTAAGTTGACTCATCTTTTTAAATAATATTTGTTCAATTTCTTAAACTAAAGCTCTAATCAATATTTCATAATACATTTAATGTCAGCATTAATATTCAAACAAGGGTCATGTACAATTAACAAGTAAGTTTTCAATTAAAAACCGAATAACGGTAATTTATTTTCTTAACTCGTGGTTTGGCGCGCGGCGGAACTGTTCCCCCCCCCCCTCCCGCGACAGCCTGCTCCGGCAGTCCAGATCAGCTCGCGACCCGGGTTGGATGTGTTCGTGCGTTCGTTCTGTGAGGAACCTTCAATTTAGTAACTCACCGATTCCTCACTCTGGTAAATATAGTCAATAACCAAATCCTTTGTAATGACAATTCCCAACGCGGCGCCGGGTCGGCTTTTATGGTGCAGGGCTTAACCTGGCCGTTGTAATTCCTGCCTTAAGGCCACGGGCCACAGGGCCGCCTTAAGGTCAGCCACTTTACAGATCTGGCAGACTCCAGGACTACCAGCAAACTCCCCCCTCTAATGGACTGCCTTAGGGAGAGACAATCATAATTAATCAAGAGTAGTGTCGTGTAATATCGTGTACCCAAATATGTCCGTTAATAAATACGTGTACCACACGTTTTCAGTTCCAGTGTGTGTATTACATCTGTAGTTAGGCACCAGCCACATTATGCTGAAAAGGGAGTGTCACCATTGTCTACTAGCAGTTAATACCATCCTTAAGATACAGCCACCAAGTCTAGGGAATCACGCTGGGGCCAATCGACCCACCCCATTGGTTAGACGTACGAGCTAACCTGGCGCCCTCCCGGAAAAACACACCATAAAGCACCACCAGCCACTTAGACTCGCCGCGGAACTCGAACCCGAGACCCCGGCCGACGGCAATTGATACTAACCTGCCTTTCCCTTGTGAGAAAAAGTATCAAAAAAAAGTTTTATGTAGTCTATGTGTTAATATTATAAATTGTCGCCCTACCGGTCCCTGCTATGATGTTGCCGTTGCTGAGGGCGCCAACTAGCCTAAGTTTAGACCCTGTGGGCCAGTTCACAGGTAGAGCGGAGATCCTCGGGGTCGTGACGTCGCCACGTGGCTGGCAGGGAGCTGGATCGGTAGAGGTGGTGGCCTGATGCGGGCGGAGCTGCTCAGTTCCCGGTGGAACTGTTCACTTGCGAGGCGCGACACACGACTTGCCTGGTCCAGGTCTGAAGCTCGACTGCCTGCATTCCGCATCGCTGCGCGTCACCCGGAGCCAGCTTCCCGCAAAAACGTCCCAAGCGCAGCAGGACTCCTCAAGCCGCGAAATACCCCCCCCCCCCCCCCTAGTGAGGCGACGAGGGAACATAACGACCTGTGCGAGCGAAGGGAGCACTTGGAACGACGTCAAAATAATGATATCCCATTTAGCACCAAACTCTTTATTTACTACGTTTACAATTAAAACATCTTCAGTTCTACTCTCAACTCTCTACCATGCTTCCAAACACATCCTCCACACTACTTCCTCTCTCACTCACCTGTCCTCAGGATTGCCAACTCTCACACCCTCTCCCAATCCTGCACATCTACGACACCTAGCTCTTTTCTGAATTTCACAAACTTCTGTTTCATTAGACTTTTTGTCAACACATCTGCCACCTGTTCATCTGATTTTACATACATTAACTTCACGTTACCATTCTGAACTTCCTCACGTATAAAATGGTACCTGATGTCTATGTGCCTACTTCTTCTGGTCTTACATGTACTTGCCATCTTTATGGCAGATTGACTATCATCAAATAAGACAACAGGGGTACACCTTTCAGTCACTATTTCGTGGAGTAACTGAAAAATGTACTTGCACTCCTTACTACACTCATGTGTTGCTACATACTCAGCCTCACTACTGCTTGTACTTACAATAGCTTGCTTCTTTGACCTCCACACTATGCACTTGTGGAAGAAAACGGTATACTTAGTAACACTTTTACGATCAGAGATGTCATTACCATAATCTGAATCAACATATGCACTGATCTGACCATTAACCTCATCTGACTTCAAGAATACCAGCCCAAAATGTCGTGTACCAGACAAGTATCTCAGTATGTTTTTCAAGTGCTTCCAAATAGTATAATCAAATGTGTTTTGAAACCTTGAAAAGTACACAACAGCAAAGCTAATATCTGGTCTAGTGCCCAACATAATATACATCAAGCACCCTAACAGTTCTTTACATGGGGCCTCACACACCTGACTTACACTTGATGGACTAAGATTCAACTTAGGCTCCATGGAAACTGAACATGGCTTACAATCCTTCATATTAAACCTGTCAAGCACTTTCTCAATCAGACTGCCCTGGCTTAAGACAAAAACCCCTTTAATCCTGTCAATCTGGATACCCAAGAAAACAATGTGATTATTATCATGAAATTCCTTCAACTTAAACCTACTCTTCAATTTTGAGACAATGTTAAACAGAACCTCTTCATCCTTATACACAATCAATATATCATCAACATAGATCAGTAAGTATGCACTCTCACTCAAATAGAGACATGAGTCAACACTTGAACGTTTGAACCCCAGAGATGAGAGTGCATCATTTAATGTTGCATTCCAGCATTTGGGTGCTTCCCTCAAACCATACAAAGCCTTAGATAATTTACATACAACTACATGCTCTTCCTTTGACTAATACACCTGAAACACCGAAACTACTAACACCTTTGGGAACATGCATATACACTGGTTCTTTCAATGTCCCATTGAGGAATGCTGACTTCACATCCAATTGTTTAATAATCAGGTCCTTTTCCACAGCAACTGCCAATAGAACTCGTATGGTGGACATTCGAGCAACAGGAGCATAAAGATCTTCAGTAGCCTCTTGAAAACATCCTCTGGCAACTAATCGCGCTTTCTTCTCCACTTTTCCATCTACAGTCTTCTCAGTGAAGACCCACTTGCTGTCTATAATATTCATCCCCTCTGGCACAGGAACAAGTTCCCAAGTTTTATTTTCATTTAGAGCTTCAATTTCTTCCTTTATTGCCTTCTCCCACCCATTTTCCTTTGCTTCTTCAAAAGTCTTGGTGTTTGAAGATGAGGGGTATTGCCCAACAGTTAGTGCTTCTATCTGATGGAGTTCATAGTCCATAAGTTTCTTAGGTACTTGAGTTTGTTGTTTAGATCTTATGTCCGTCACCAGTTCACTATCTATGGTCTCTTGTTCATTCCCATCCTTGTTTCCCGCAGGTATTTCAAAGCCAATAAATGGATCCTCATCTTCAGATCGTAGTTCATCAATTTCTGGAGATATTTTTTGTTTAGTGGCCATGTCCTCACTCTCAACTGTAATCTTACCAGCACTACATTTTTCTTCACATATGACATTTCTTGACACTGTTATCTTTTTTGTCACAGGATCATAAAGTCTGTAATTGGTTGATTCTCCATCATATCCAACAAAGATCATTTTCTTGCTTTTTGCTGCCAATTTATCCCTACATTGTGATAGTACCAATACGTATGCCTCACTTACAAAAATTCGAGCATGTTTTAGTGAGGGCCTTTTCCCTGTCCATTTCTCATATGGTGTTTCAGAGGAGCCCGAGGTTGGTGTTCGATTCAGGAGATAAACAGCTGTGTTTACTGCCTCGGCCCATAGGTACTGAGCCACATTCCTGAAGTGCATCATAGATCTTGCACTTTCCATTACAGTTCTGTTCTCTCTTTCGATCCTGCCATTTTGTTCAGGAGTATACAGGGCAGTTCTTTCAAGCACAATTCCCTTTTCTAAGAGATACTCTTGAAACTCAGTGTTGATGAACTCTGTACCGTTATCCACTCTCAATCGCTGCACACTATGTCCAAACTTGGTGTCACATATTCTAATCACTTGCTTTAATTGGAATAGCACATCATTTTTATGCCTTAAGAATCTTACAAACTCAAAGCCTGAATGGTCATCCTTAAATATTGCAAAGTACTTGAAACCACGAACTGAGGGTACAGGCATTGGTCCACATAAATCACAGTGAATCACTTCCCCTGGCTGTGAGGACCTAACCATGTTTCGAGAGAAGGGCAGTTTGTGCTGCTTGCCATATATACATCCTTCACAAACAAAATCCTGCTTGCCCTTAACTCACATCATCAACAACCTTAGGAACTTCACTCAAGTACTTAACATTAATGTGTCAGAGCCGTTCATGCCAAAGTTGAAACTCATTTTGAGTGACATTAATTTCCCTATTAACTGGCTTCAAGGTCTTAAATTTCATTTTATAGAGGTTATTCTCTCCTCTTACACCAACACCTAAAAGTTCACTATGATTATAAACTTGAACATGCATGCCTGATTTTTCTATTCTCATACCTTTACTTGTGATGACCCCTTCTGACAGTAGGTTTTTTCGTAATTCTGGAACATACAGTACATTGGTAATAGTACCATTGATCCAGTGGCGTAGCGTGGGTGGGGCGGAGGGGGCGGCCCGCCCCGGGCGGCAGCCCGCGGGGGCGGGTCGCCGGTGAAGCGGGTTGAGATCTGATCTATGATTCATTCATTACATGTGTCAGACACACTATAATGTTCCATTTTTATCTAAAATTTTGCACACCAACTATTTTTTAATATTTATTTAAAAGAAAAACTGTGAAATCACTGCCAGAGCTCTTTATAACGTTTGTTTGTTTTCATACGAACGGCAACATCGCATCACGCCGCGCCGCCCGGCGCGCGCGAGCCGAGTTGAGCGGCACTCCTTATTATGTTCATTACTCATACAAGATCTTTTGTTTCACGCGTAGGCCCGTGTCGATGCCTCTCTTTCGCACTCATTGAATTTAGTACTACGCATTGTACTGTAAAGTTTGACCTTAACACAGGGCAAACCAAACAACTTCCGCAAACCGGGACACAGTAAAACTCCTATATTGTCCCGTACCGCGAGCGCAGGTAAACCCAAAAAAATATTAAAACCCAAACTAATAGCAGGCTTAAAAAATACTAATAAAGTTGCGAACAGTGAGAGAGTCATTTTGATTGTGTTTCGATCTTTTAAATACTGTTGAATCTTCTAAAACTAAACATTTAGAACTTTACCCAATCTTTGAACTAGTTTTTGAAAATGAAAAGAGTCAAAGAAAGCGGTGCGGAATTCCGCAAAAAAAAAGGTTAAGAAAGAAGCAGTTGCGAAGAAGTCTCAAGGTGCATTACTGAAATATTTTAGTTCCAGTTCTGGTTCGAAAGCCACGTTAACGTCTTCGGTGGCATCCTGCAGCAGCGGAAGTGATTCCAGTGTAAGTAGGTATATGATTCCTCCATCTAGAATCATGCATGGCCTAGAATTACTCCAGTTATTTATTATTATTATTATTTATTTATTTATTTACAAAAGTTACAATATTTCTTACATTAGTCTCGCAAAACCTATTCACCTAGGTTTGTCTGCGAGTACGGAGTCACACTCGTTCATTAAATCTTATTTTATAATACACTTAAAATTGCTCTAATAGCTGTTTGAACATTGATTATTGTTCAAAAAGTATTGAGTATATTAACATAAATTACATTGAGTTAAAGTACATCTTTTTAAGTTTACGACTGAATTTTGTCCTGCTACTTGAATTGAAAACTTCAATAGGGGATGTTTTGTAAATCTAGTAGTAGTCTAGGAATATTTTTGTTTTTTGTTTTTGGATAACTTGATTATTTATGGTACCTGTCATACAAAGAAAACATAATTTTTCATTTAGCTCAAAAATGGCGCCAACGATTTTTCTCAAATTTCTCGTCATTTTATCTTTTAATAACATCTATAACATGGCTTACTCAGTCAGTTTTTACCGGGAAACTCTAAAAAAGGTAGCTGCCATACAAAATCAATTTTGTTTGTAAATTTTCCTATAAGCCCGGCAAACCGCGCCGTCACCAAAACCACTTTTGTTTTGTGATAGATAAAATACTTATTTGAAATTCAAACGTGTCCTCCGGCCAATATTCATGGGAATACATAACTTATTTTACAGGTACAAGAAGAAGACGTACCTGCCGTCGCAGTTGGAAGTAGTTCTGGTCCCACCACAGAGCAGGGTCAAGACGAAGTCGACTCATCGAAAGTACCTCAAGCATCTTGTCATAAGCCTGCAGAAAAAGTGAATGTTGCCAAAGAAGACATAATTGAAATCGTGCCTTCTGCTCCTGCCGAAATCAAAGATGTGAATCTCGACGATCTAGGTTGCTGGCTTTCTCCTATGACCGACGAAGTAAGAATGCTTCTAGTACGTCGCGGATCTGACTCAGTGCAGCACATCGATTCCAAATTGGCCGATGTTGTTCGCTCAGGGACTTCAACGAAAGGCGGTACCCGAAAACTAACCAAAGAGTGATTCTACAAACCATTATTTAACGGCGAAAATGTTCTCCGAACATGGATGGTGTACTCGCCTTTGAAGCAATCCTTGTATTGTTTTTCTTGCAAGCTGTTTGGCAATTCCGGCTCTAACTTCGCATCTGAAGAAGGATTCAACAAATGGTGGAAGCTAAATCCAATAATAGGAGACCATGAAAATAGCCTGGGCCATGAACAGAGCTTCTTGAAATGGAAGGAGTTGGAAGTTCGCCTGAACTGTAAAGCAACCATCGATCAGAAACAACAAGAAGTTTTCGAAAGTGAGGAGAAAAAGTGGAGGGATGTACTGTACAGGTTGCTGAATATTATCCAGTTCTTAGCCAAACAGAATCTGGCCTTCAGAAGACATCGAAAAGACATTCAAGGAGATGATAGTGGCAATCGCGGGAACTTTCTGGAGTTAGTGCACCTCCTAGCTAAATACGACCCTCTTCTAATGGAACACCTGACAAAGATAAAGCTGGGAGCAAGAGTCTCAGTTTCGTATCTATCTCCAGAAACCCAGAATGAATTTATAAACTTACTGGGACAGCAAGTTCGATCCACTATCATCCGTCGTATTCAAGAAGCTAAATATTATTGCGTAATCTTCGACAGTACACCAGACATCTCCCACAATGACCAAATGAGCCAAGTTCTGCGATACGTACGTATCGAAGGAGAAAAAGTCGCCATGGTAGAATCTTTCATTGACTTCTTCGAACCAAATGGAAAAAAATGCAGAAGATCTCAGTAACGATATAATCGCGAAGATAACATCAGACGGACTGGACATACAGAATCTGAGAGGACAGGCTTATGACAATGCTGCCACAATGTCAGGGATCCACAATGGAGTTCAAGCCCGGATTAAAGCACTGAATCCGAAAGCTATATTCGTTGCATGCACAAACCACTCACTAAACTTGGCTGGGGTACACGCTGCTTCTGAATCAGTGGATTCCGTGACGTTTTTTGGAACTCTGGAGAAGCTTTTTGCCTTATTTTCCGCATCAACTGTTCGATGGAACGCTTTGGTTGCCGTCACAGGTCAAGCAGTAAAACGAGTCACTGAAACGCGCTGGAGCACTAGACATGTAGCTGTCAAGATGCTTAAAAATAAGTTTGAGGTAATTCTTGAGGTACTGGAACAATTAACAGATTCATCTCAAACTTTCGAAACAAGATCGGGAGCCAGTATTCTCCTGACAGCCATGCAGTCATTTAACTTCTTAACTTTTCTTGGCTTTTGGGCTGCAGTGCTACCTGAAGTATATTGATTTACCTGCAGCAACGAGGACTTAGTGTGGATAAGTGTGCTCAGAAACTCTGCGCTTTGAAAACCCTCTTAGTGGAAAGTAGAGACCGTTTCGTGCAAGAAGCAATTGACTTTGCTAAGACTCTCTGCGAAAAACTCGGAATCAAACTCAAAACGAGAAGAATTCGCAGGGAAAAAACGCATGCATGGCGATGAATCTTCTGAAGATGCAGCTTTGTCTCACGAACAGGAAATCCGTCGAGAGATTATCGCATCATTCGACAAGATCATTCAAGAAATGACGACTCGATTCCAGCAAATTCAAGAAATATCGGACAAGTTCGGATTTTTGATGCCAGCGAAACTTTTGGACAGCAAGTTCGAGTGTGATCTTTCCCATGTATTAGAAGACATCGACAAGGACGAGTTTGAGATGGAGCGGAAGCGTCTTCAGCAGTTTGTTGTTGTTGCTTGTTCTGAATCAGAGGAAGATATAAGTGGTAAAGGACCACTGGAGCTCCTCCAGTTCATTCAAAAACTGAATCTCGGAATTTCGGTTCCAAATATAGTCATCTTGATTCGTATATATTTGACTTTGGCGATTTGTGTTGCAAGTTGTGAGAGACGTTTTTCGAAGTTGAAGCTAATAAAAAATTACTTCAGATCTACTATGAGCTCCGCTAGACTATCAAAATTGGCTATATTGTCGATTGAACAAGAATTGGCTGCTAATATTGATTTTGACAAAGTTATTTCTGACTTCGCTGCTCATAAGGCCCGTAGAATCCGCTTGTAAAACCGCTCATCCTATTTTAACTTCAATAAAAGGTACCTCATTGCATGTGAAATTTAATTTTAATTAAGCACCTATAGAATGGGGGCGGGAAAATGGGTCTCCCGCCCCAGGCGCCGAGATGGCACGCTACGCCACTGCATTGATCCAAGCATTGTTCACCCATTTTTCAATCCTGACATCTCCCATCCCTTTCACTTCAAGCGTTGCACTGTTTCCCAGGCTTACAGTATCATTTACATCTACCAAATTTTCCAAAATGTCTCTAATAAATGTCATGTGACACGAAGCCCCACTGTCCATGATCCAGTAAATTTTCTCATCCACTATGCAGGCCTCTTCTTCATTCACCACTGTAAAGAAGGCACTCTTGTCATTGTATCTATTGGCATTATGAAACTTGTTCTTGTATTGAGAAGGTTCTCTATAGTTATAACAGGTGATGCTTCTCCTATTCTTGAATCTTGCCACTGCTAGAGCCGATTCCGAACTCCTCTCGTCTGATACCGTCAGGCTAGCTTCTTCATCAAGAAGCCTGCTGGTAAGGTTATGTATGTTTTGTTTGCTTTCATCTGTAGACAGCCAGGCTTGACGAAAATTTCTATATTTTTCCGGAAGTGTACTTAATATTTTCGTCACAATGGCAGTCTCTGACATACTCTCACCAGCCTCTCTGATTTTCTTCGCTAACGTTTCTACCTTAGAAATATAAGTACATAATTATAGAATCATCTGGCTCCAACCTGAGACGGTGAAATTTCTCCAGTAATGCCATTTTACTAAACACTGACTTTTGTTGGTAAACAGAGTTAAGTTTTTCCATAATTTCCAAATTATGTAGAGCAATTTTCAATGATAGCTATTTGCTTGAACTCCATTGCAGAAGTCAATACAAACATAGCATTTGCATCTCTTCTTAACCAAGTTTCCTGCTTTTCTTCATCTGCCGGCCTTTTAGACATCCCATTCACAACATCAAACAATCCTTTTGCCTTATTAGCACACAGGATTTGGAATTTCCACTGTGATAAATTATTCCCGTCAACTTCTGAATGTTGCTCGTCTCAACCTTATCTGCCATTTTGATAAATTTGAGCACGCGCTAGGTTCCTCAACACAACAGTATTCACCTAATACATTTACGTATCTGGGCCCATAACCTGTTAATATTATAAATAATAATATCCCATTTAGCACCAAAATCTTTATTAACTACGTTTACAATTCAAACATCTTCAGTTCTACTCTCAACTCTCTACCATGCTTCCAAACACATCCTCCACACTACTTCCTCTCTCACTCACTTGTCCTCAGGATTGCCAACTCTCACACTATGACTAATCATAGTGGTTTAAACTGCAAAAAAAAAAAAAATTGTAATAAAAGATTGTTTTATTAAATCTGTAACTATGGCTCCTCGGAGTTGCAAAAACAATCCAAATGTATTTTGCTTTATTTGCGGACAATAAACAATAGTTAATCAAAGATTAAAAATAACAGACTTTGTAAAAAATGCTTATGTTTACTTCGGAATGAGGTTATGTTACCAAGAGAAACAGTGGGTTCCGCATACAGTATGCCGGCTATGTGTTGAAGTGTTAAGACAGTGGACTTACGGTAAATCAAAATCAATGTCATTCGGTATTGCTATGTTGTGGCGGGAACAAAAAAATCATACAGATGATTGTTATTTTTGTTTGACCAATGTAACAGGATATAATTCTAAAAACTGCGCCAAAATTGTGTATCCTGATGTTTCGTCTGTAACAAAGCCAGTTCCAAATGGACCCGAGTTACCCATACCAGTTCCTACTAACACTAACAGCTTTGAAACACCTTTATCACAAAACTCAGAACAAGTGGTGAAATTTTTCACCCTACAAATGACCCTCGACCTTTAAAAAAGCAAGAACTGAATGATTTGGTACAGGATCTTGGATTATACCTAAGGACGCTGCAAAACTTCTCGGTTCTCGACTAAAAGAAAACAATTTATTAGATGCTGCAACTACATTTTACTGGTACCGAAGCATATAACAAGAATTTGTGGAGTATTATAAGAAAGAGGATAATTTAGTATTTTGCTGTGATATTGGCGGTTTAATACAAAAATACAATATTGAATGCAATAAACAAGAATGGCGACTCTTTATAGATTCTTCAAAAAGAAGCTTAAAGGCTGTCCTTTTGCATATCGGCAATAAATTTGCATCGATACCTGTAGCTCATTCAGTTTATCTTAAAGAAACTTACGAAAACTTGAAAAATGTTATGGAGAAAATAAAATACACCGAACACAAATGGTTAGTTTGCGGTGACTTAAAAATTATATGCATGCTTCTTGGTCAACAGCAAGGCTACACAAAATTCCCCTGTTATATTTATGAATGGGACAGTAGAACAAGAAATTTACATTGGAAAAAATCTGATTTGAAAATTAGAATGGAATTGAAATTTGGAGTAAAAAATGTCATCAATCAGAGCTTGATGGATCCCGAAAAAATATTGCTTCCACCACTTCACATCAAACTTGGTTTGATCAAACAGTTCGTAAAGGCATTACTGCAAAATGGAAATTCTTTCAAGTATCTTTGTTCATGTTTCCCTAGCTTATCTGATGCGAAGTTGAAAGAGGGAATATTTACGGGACCTGATATCAGGAAACCGATTAGGGATACAGAATTTGAAAAAGTGATGACAACCTTGGAACCAAATGCCTGGCATGACTTTAAAAATGTTGTATCCAAGTTTCTAGGCAACACAAAAGATCCTGCGTACAAAAATATTGTCCAGGAAATGTTAAATGCCTATAAAAATTTAAGCTGTAATATGAGTCTGAAAATTCATTTTTTGAAGTCTCACATTGTTTCCCAAAAAATCTAGGCGACTACAGTAAAGAACAAGGTGAACGGTTTCATCAGGACATAAAACAGATGGAAAGAAGATATCAAGGCCGTTGGGACGTTAATATGATGGCGGACTATTTCTGTATGATACGCAGAGATGAAATAAAAAATCATAAACGAAAACCAACAAAGCGCAGCTTTTTTCTTTCTTCAAAAGTAAACTTTATTATTGTTTTCTTCATGTATACTTTAATGTTGAATTTTAATAGCTATAGACTCAATAATACTTTATAAAATATTCTAAAATGATTCTCATTCATTTTATTAAATTTTTGTTTTGTTCTTTTCTTATTCAAATACTTTATCATCTAAATCTGATAAATGTGACGTGGTATATATCATATGAAAACCTTTTTCTATTACTTTTAAAACTATTAAAACAAATATTAATCATTTAACAAAAAAATGTTTAAAAAAAATTTTGCAGACCTACCTATGTAATCAATTACACTTAAAAATGTTGCTTCCTCAGTCACTCGGTTCTTACACACCGCACACCTTGCTTGGCCGCACCTCTGGCGCAACTCCCGCTGCAACACCCCTCGTGGTCCTCCGCCGCGGGACTCCGTCGCCGCACTCCACCGCGTCCGCGACACTATCGCCCGGAACTGAATTCTCCGCCCTGGAACCTTCGACCAGGGACTTCGCAGCTCTATCGCCCGGAAAATCCGCCGCGGGAAAACTCCTGAATCCACTGAACTGACTCTGAAACCGGCATCCTTGTCTTATATATCACAGGCGCCACTTCTAGAATTCACGAGCGCGGCTGGGGCCAGTCGCGTCATTCCGCACCTACACGACGGCAGAAATCTCTCGAAACACGTTTCGGCGGCTCGCGTAACTCCGCAGCTGTCGGGTTTCGGATGTCAAGCTAACAGCGCCGCGCGGAGAGCGGAGGGCTGGAGGGAGGGGGAAACGGCGACCCAGGTGCACACGGTTCATCTCATGTTACAGCGGCATGTGATGTCAGCCCAGCTAGCTCTGTACCTGCGCGCCGCAGCCCTGCTTACGTTCGTAACAATATATACACACACACCAACCCATTCGTTAAATAATAAAATTTTAATATATTTGTCAACCAATTCATTGAATGTTATAATTATAATATATTTGTCAATTTGTATATATAATTTAAATTACTTTTTAACCTGTTTGTGGAATCCAAGTTTTATCGACTGATGTTAAAGTAACATAGAGGCACTTATATTTAGACGTAATCAATTGGGTTATTAGTTTGCCTTTGAAACTAAAAGATCCACCAGTCTACCAAAGCTATTTTAAGGGGATATTTAGGTTACACAAGTGAAAGAAGAGTGTATGTGTAGCACATGAAAAAGTTTGTTTTTGAACTTCTCTGCCCATCACGTAGCCACATAGTAAAAAGCAAGAAATTCCTGCAAATATGTGTACATAAACAGTTGGTTTGATTATGTTAGTGTTTTAAAATACTGACCTGTGTTTTTCTGAACAATCATAATAATTTTTTTGGGAATTTTTTAATTTTTATTGAAGAGCAGCCTTCTAGAAAATTACCAACATATTTATGCTTGGTATCGTATTCCAACATCATTAGCTAGTGCTAATGCTAGTGTCCATAGTTTATATGATGTGAAATCCAGTTAATTTTGATGACCAAGAATATTAAGTATTACTGAATAATTTCATGCATGAATAAACTTTTTACAACATTCCATAATATAAAAAAATACATACAGTAGAGTCTCGCTAATCCGGACTTGTCCGGACTGGACCCTGTCCGGATCACCGAAAGTCCGGATTAACATAATCAACTATAAAATGTATCAAAAACAAGTTTTGCTTAAAAATCAACTGTGTTTTATTATAAAGTACTTAAGAAACTATGTACATACGTATGTAACTTATATATAAAACAATAATATGTCTTGTACATACCTACATGTAATTAAAAAGTATAAAACAATTAAAGGTTAAAAACAATTACAATTTACTCAAAAAAAGTCTGTAATATTATTTTGTTTTAATGAAGATTGCCGTCATTTTGCCGTGCGATCTCGTAGGCGCCTCAAGGTCAGTAGCTCAGCAGACGATGTGTCGCTTTGCTTCTCAGAGTAACTCAGCAACCCCTCCAGCATGTAGTTGCTTCGCCATGAGTTGGGCCAGCTGATTCCTCCGTACCTCCATCGTCATCTTCCGAACTGTCTATTTCAGTTGCTGTGTTTGCAATACATGCCTCCAGGATTTCATCTTCACTTAACATTTGATGACCAATACCGCTGTCACTGTTAATCCATTCTGATATGTCATTCTCCTCTATGTTGGCACAACCCTCCAACTGTTGAAAAACATGTACAAAATCAAAGCTAGTTGAAGTTGGTTGAGTTTCGTCTTGTCACTATTTTTCCTGTGAAATGCTTGGCCACAAGTTTTTCCAGCTTTTTTGAAGAGTTGACGGCTTAATTTCTTCCCAAGCTTCTGCAGCCAAATAAATGAGTCTTCATTATTACTTTTTTAGCTGATGGGTAGACTTCTTGTTGCTCTAAAAAAGACATGATCAATTTTTTCCTATATAGCTATTTTATTGCTTCAATCACACCTTGATCCATAGGTTGTATCAAAGCAGTCACGTTTGGTGGCAGAAATTTTACAAAAATTTCACCATCTCGCAATTCTTCTTCACTCGGTGAGCATGGTGCATTAAGCATTATCAATTAACAACACAGCTTTTTCTGGGCGGTTTTTGTCCCTCAAAAACATTTTTTGTTTTAGGAACAAATGTTTCAAAAAACCAAGCTTTAAAAATTTTTCCGTCCATCCATGCCAATTTTTGTGAAGTGTACTGGGCTGGAAGAGCATTTCTATTAAGATTGATAAGGGCCCTAGGCTTAGCCGATTTGCCTATAGCAAAAAGTGGAATTTTCAAGTTGCCAGAAGCATTACTACAAGGAAGCAAAGTTACTATTTCTTTTTTTACCTTATGACCTTTGGCTACAGAATCCAATTTTAATTCTAATGGTTTTTTTGGAAGCATTTTGTATTATAATCCTGTTTCGTCAGCGTTAAAGACTTGGCAAGGCTCGAAGTTTTCATCTTTTACAAACTTTCCAAATGTTACTTTAAAGTCTTCATTTGCAATATTGTCACCTGACAACATTTCACCACTTACACTAAGTTCACAAAAACCGTGTCGATCTTTCCAACGAGATAACCATCCCACACTGGCAGTAAAAGCAGGGTCACCTTTTAATTCTTCGTTGAGTTTGAGCACGAACGCTTGTACTGTTACACCCGACAGCGGAACGCCTTTATCACATTATTGGCAAAACCAAATGTACAAAGCCACGTCTAAAATTCATTTCTTAATTTTTTTTTAATGTGCTTCTGTTACCCAGACTGTCCTTACTCACCATTTTGGCACAAAAATCTTCAATTTCTTTTCGATTTTTTTTTAAAATCATAAACAGCTTGTTTTCCTATTACTAAATCATGCGCAATTCTAGTTAATGATTCACCCGCATCAGTACGAAATAAGGCTTGGTGTTTTTGCTCCATTGTTACAGTTTAGTAGCCATTACGTTGCTCTTAATAAGTGCACACAATGCAACACTCGCACTGAATAACAATAACTGTCACGAGCACCTATCATTGGCACGAGTAACCATCGACCGAAGGGAACAAAACAAAAATAACTCACAGGTATAGAGTGAGTCACAGACAATGAGCGGTAAGACTCCTGGCAACTGAGGGCAAGAGGACCCTCTTAGAAATGTGTTTTCTTATTTTCCTTTGTCACAACATTCTTTTTCATCATTTATTTTTTTTAGATCCGTCCGGATTAACCGGATGTCCGGACTAGCGGGGTCCGGATTAGCAAGACTCTACTGTACTAGCATTATTTACAGTACAAGAAACATTTTCTCTTCTTTCAGAATTTAGAGAAACAGCATGCCAAAATCACCCATTACAATGTACACAAATATGAATTTTGAACGTATGAGTATAGTCTGCACCACTAGAAGTGCTGTAGTAGCACTTATCGTGCTTCGCTTAAATGAAGTATTTGCCTCACCTCAGTCCTAGGTTACTGTCATCTCACACCAAAATTGGGGAAGCCAAAGTTGTACACAGAGTTGAGACCCTACCGGAACGCACCCGAACAGTTCACCTTCGGCCACTAATAGTGATGTACTAGTTCAACTTTAACATGGCATCCTGATGGCATGATTTAGTATACATTGTTCCTGTGGTACATGTTGCTTGATGTTTTGATTTGGTACATTGAAAGAACCTGGGTTCAACTAACTTGTGATATTACAATTATATATGAATGTGAAACACATATGAAAGAAATAATTTCCACAAAACCTAAGATAAATTTGTTTTGTGATGCTCTATTATTTGTTATGTCCATACTCCTTAGATGTAACCAATTAAAACAGCAAGCATCTTGTACCACATAAACATAGGATAAATTTGGACACGTGATAGGGAAAAATTACGTAAACCTATGCTAAATTTTAAAACCTGAGAAAAAATTGAACTTGATAAATATCACGTAATTTAAGCTCAAATCTGAAAGCTACATAAAGGTTCCGTATCATCAAATACTGTAGAGGGAGAATACAGGACAGCTCTATACTAATAGTACAGCCACGCGGGCGAAGAGCGTCAGCGCTGCTACCTAGCGGCTCGGCGTGATAACAGCACCCACGGCCATGCATTCCAAGCCTAAAATGTATTAAATTCAACTAGTCATTGCACCTAGACTAATCAACAGATTCTTTTGAAAAAAAATTGTGTTGACCCTCGTATTCTTTGCGGCCATGCAGATGTAAATTTATTTGCTGAAAAGTTAGTTGCTTTCGATGTAAAAAATAGTTAACAATGAACAGCATATTTTCAAGGAAAATTTAAGTAAAAATTTTCAAAGCATTCTATTGCTAATCATCGTTCATTTAGGCAATTATCTAATGAATTAATTAAATTATCCAAATTTTTTAGCCACTAAATACTATTGATTTGCTATCGTTCAACAGCCTATTGGTTAAAAGTTCTTTTATGAATATGTGCAATATAATGAGTACAGTTGTTAATATAGTGTAAAATACGTATATAATAATTATATGTACAGTTAACAGAGATTTGAGCACGATATTATGAAATTAAATAACATGGACATTTAAATAATATTGAAAATTAAAGGGAGATGAAAAATTACATAATTTCAGTATGACATAAATATGTAGAAGTACCTACATAGCGTTTGACACAATGTAAATAATCAATATATCCTTAAATTAGAACTTACAATTGCACCATCTTAAGCTACCATAAATATTAAATATGTATTAATACCTCGTTACTTTAAAATAATAATATTTAAATAAATGCATTATTACAATGGTACCAGAGCTAGAACAAGTTTTACAAGATTCACTTCCAATGTAAATGAAAAAGGCAAATAATATACAAGAAACGAATATGCTTGTAAAATTTTATCCAGCTGTACCTAAATAGGTAGCAAGAAGTTTATTTTCCCCGATCATACCTTATAACTAGGGCCACGATTATATGGTGAATCGCGAAATCGCAAATTTTTCCGCGAATTTATATGGAAAATGTGAAAAAAGTGATTTTTAAGAAAAACCGCTAAATAACACCTCAAAATTACACAATACAAGTCTCTTATATTTTAATGTGAAAAGCTTGATAGTCAAGACTTGCCCGGGTCCTGGTTGATAAGCTGGAAAAATTTCCTGCCTTGCATTTCTATTTCTACATGCTTCCTCTAATCAGCTTTAGGGCGCCGTCTGGTCAGCGTGTGTGTTAGTGAAGCGGGATGATAAGAGCGACGCTCAATGGTAGTTCTAGCACGGTAAAACCTGTAAGTGCAAGGCTCTGAACTGGCGCGCAGTCATCTCGTTCCTGTCAGATAACTGTGAAATTTGAGCGGTGACCATAACATTATATGGCGGAAAAATAAGGATAAAGGTGTAATGCATTTCCCTCTGATACTTTCAAGAAATTTGTAACAGTTTTTTTACACCTAAAACTTCGAAAACATGCCTTTTAGCCATTTTATCTCCTCTAAATCCTCTTGATCCGATATCAAAAGAACCAGTTGGGCATTAACAAATTCTAAAATGCTTTTCGTAAACAGACTCCAGTCGGATATCTAGTGTAGTTTGGAAATCGCGTAGGTTTTTCGTGGCTGTGCGCGGCACACGACTGTAGTTGCCATGCGTCACGCGCCCAGAATGTTGTCCGGCAGGAAGGGCGAGTATAGTTCATTTGCGGTAAAAATGAATACTTTTACGGCCCTGCTAAATTTTTCCATTAAAGAAATTTTGAAGTTTCAGTGATTTTCCAGCAGAAATAATGTTGTGTAACTAACAAACAAATTGTATCAAAACAAGTAATGGTAAATGGCTGTCGCGGGGCCCTTAAAAATTTTTCATTTTACCAGAAATGGACTATACAAACCTGGCTCTCGTCGCACGCAGTTTGGTGAAGGGGAGGAAGGATGTTGACAGTTTCACATGCCAAAGGACGTTGAGGCAGGAGGGGGAGAGAGACACGATGGTTTGTATGCCTGGGAGGGAAGGAGAGGTAAGCCGTATGACGTCATGCATCCGCCGCCTGTGCTGCCGCCAGCCTGTCTAGACGAGATTCCCGCGCTCCCACTTACGTTGCACAAGCTACTGCTGCCGTATTGTTAGGCAGAATGTCCCATTATTTACTCTCTTCTTATACGAACATTAGTAAGATTAATATAAACCCACACAAAATATATGCTGCGTGTTAAATAATAGCTTTTTATAAGCTTTTATTGTGAGTTTTACCATTTTTTCTCCAATTATTTTTGTTTTGGTGCCAAAATATCAGATTTTTTTTTGACGGTTCCTGAGAATGTATGGTACTTTTTAAGAGAAAATGTTTAACCAGAACATTAAAATGTTGATTACATGTGATTCTAAACAACACAATAGGCCCAACTATTTTTTATGTCACAATCGTGAAATATATTGTGTAAGTACCATGAATAGCTTAAAAAACCCATATTTTTTAAAAGACGAAATAACGACGAAATGTGTGGTTTTAAATGACGAAATCAGGTCCAAAATAAAACCATATAATCTTGGCTCTACTTATAACCACTGCTATGCTAGATATTCCATACAATTTACATGTGCATGACTTTTTTTGCTTTTTTGTTTTCTTTGCTCTGGGTTCTCCCACATTCATCGTTTACACCTTTTATAAAACAATTGATTATGACATTAAAATATTTAACAAAAATTTTGAAGCATTCGTCACACATTTCGATTTCAGTGGGTTTCTCAATCAATCTCCTCATTTTTAATTTGACATTCCTGCAAGAAATAATACATACGATAGTATGTTTTTCTAAGAGAAATATTTTGACGTGGGGAAAATTTTTACGTTCTATAAGGCAATAGAATTTTAAAAAAAAATATTTAATAATAATTCCTTTCAATTCTGACGGTTACTCTTTGTACTTCAGCGAGTTTAGTTTCAGAGGTTTTCGTATGGCGCGGCCTTGGTCGCGGCAGCTAGGGGTAGTCATCACGCCGAGCCGCGAGAGCGCAGCACCGTCGGTTTCTCGCGAAAACGAGCGAGCTGTCCTGTATTCTCCCTCTACAGTATTTGGTATCATATCCAAGTTTATCACTTGATCCTGAGGGCATGATCATGTGAATATTAATCTTGTGGTACATGATGCTTGCTGTTTTAATTTAGTATGTACGTCGAAAGATCCAGCAAATAACAAATACTTGTGATATAACAATGAATAATGATCTTAAGTTGATTACAAAATATACCTTTCTTTCTATGCAACTTATCATAATTAATTTTTATTTCCCAGGTATTTATGTGCAGGATCTTTCAAAGCACTAAATTAAAACAGCAAGCATATGTATCACACAATCAATATTTACAGGATCATGCCCTGAAAATCAAGCAAAAATCTTGGATACGTGAGCTATTGCTAACATGCATGTAAAGGAAATCATTTTCCAGTGCCTAACTCAATAAGAAATTATTTTATAACCCATGTATTGTAAACACAAAATTGTGTCAAAGCACTAACATTAGACTTATGACAAAAATTGATCAAATTTAAAACCTAACCTCACTATTATTGTTGTTTTTGATATCCACAAACATGGCCATGTTGTCATGAGTCTACAAAAAAAAAATGTTTGTCTGTAAAGTCGGTTTACGGATGATAGTTTAACGTGACATCATAAAAAAACATTAATGAAATGATTGCATACTTTTATGAATAAAATTGAATAATTTTTTATTGAATTATCACTATTTTGTATGGATACAAAGGAATTAAATAAAATCTACAATTTAATTGATAAATTTACTTTTATTTTCACTCAAATTCAAATATGTTTATTACTTTAACGAACAGATTATTTTAACTATAACGTTTATACATGTTTGCTAGTTAACTTCTTACAATCTGTGTTATTCTGTTAAGGATAGGACGATGATAGGAAAAGTAGGAAACAAATGGAAGTGTTTCAAGTTTAATGTGCCTCGAAAAAGCCAAATCGATGGTTTTTCCAATCGAGTGGAAGAGAGATAGATGGGGTGCAAGCGTACAATGAGTGTAATGGGACAAAGCGTAATGGGACAAGGAGTCATCCTTTTTCGTGCGTGCAGCCGGCGTTCATTGATTTATTAGATGTCGCGTCAAAAAAACTAAAGTTGGTCTTCGGGTCCGTCACTGATGTAAACAAAACAGCTGCGATTGGTAGTCATTACATTGATGACATTTTTTTTTACGGTCCGTCACGGTAAACATGTTGTTCAGACTTAATCCATAAATAAAATATTTATTAACCTGTATATTTAGATACATGTATTTAAGACAAAAATGTACTGAAAATATTTATAAATGCTGTAATACCCTTGAAGCAAAATTAAAGAATGCTGCAAAAACATAACCACAGAGGTTAACACCAGTACCAATAATGCTAACTGTGCTGAAAGCTCTATACGCTGGATCTATTTACCGCCCAGTGCATCGTCGTACAGAGAGCTTGGGACATCAGCCTACACAATTACAAGCAACTGAGGCAAATTCTGTCACTGTTTTTATTTTCTTACATAAAAATGTGCAATGATGCCAAGAGACCTAAGGACTTTCCTACGTGTGTCTACAACATTATAAAATAAACTTCAAGAGGCAACCACCGTATACGTAGCATCAGTCTCTCTGAGAGCCTCCACTGTGTGGTTTTCATGATAACTTAAAATGTAATTCAATAATAAAAATTTAAAAGTAATGCGAGGCTTTTAACCAACAACAAATATTTGTGGTGACGGAATCCCCACAAATGGCCGAATTTTAAAAGAGAAAGCTGAACTAACAGCGAATAACCTAATTAGGTCATTTTAATGATATATTTTATGTAGCAACTGATCTGTACTATTTCCCTTTGAAGAAGTTTTCCCAATTAATAAGTTTTTATCATCCAGTCCCCTGAAAAATGTCATAAACAGGGTTTCACTGTCAATAAAATGCAAGACATGAAACCTCACGCCAGTTAGCACCACCTCAGATATTCCTAGAGGAAGCAGGGAGCTTCTTCTATGGTCAGTTTTCTCCAGGCCCAAAACCAGAAAAAGGTGTTTCTAAATAAACAAGAAAAATATGGAATAATAACGGATAGTTACTTTCTCTGCTTACGCACAACGGCACCACCAGTTTGACGAGGCTGTCACAATGCTATCCCATGTTGGGCAGCGCTACCAGCATTCAAAAGTACAATGAAAAAAATTTTAGTTGTCTGTAAAGTCGGTTTATGGACGATAGTTTAACGTGACGTCATAACAAAACATTGATGAACATTTATGAATAAAATTGAATCATTTTTATTTTAATAATAAAAGAATAAATACTTGAAATTATACTAGTAATCATATTTTTAAAATGCAAGAATAATTAACCTTTATTGCCGAAATTGTTGTTGTAATAAGCAATGAAAACCACATTAACTTTTCACTTCACTTTATAAACAGTCGACGAAACAGTTCACGTGTAGATGACTTGAAATTAATTTTAAAAACTGGCATTTAGCTATAAAGTTTAAATATAATTATGAACAAGTTTTCATATAAATAAACTTTAATAAAATATCTATCATCAATTATATGAATCACCATAATTTTTTAGTCAATTGTAACAACCTATTATTACTGCACTTGCCGACAGCGTAACGGAACAATGAGCGTAACGGAACAATGTGCATAACGGGACACTTTTTCGTGCGTGCAGCCGGCATTCATTGATTTATTAGATGACACGTCAAAATCTTATAGGCTTGATGACTTCTATAAGAATTTATGTTCAATAGTAGAATTCAAATAATCCATAGTGAAGCCACATTATATACATATGCTGTTGTGACAAAAATTTCAAAATAATTATAATGCCTACAATACTTGCATAATTTAGGAATTAATAAAAATAAAATTAAACATCTTTTAGTGGGCTTACAACTATCGATGTAGTTACAGAAGTTAGTAAACACAAAAATTATTTATGATTTTCTTTTATTTTTATTTACAAATAGATGCAGTAGTTTACTTACTAAATTCTCAGACATTATTGTTATGTAGTGTGCGATATACAGGATGTGCTGGTAAAACACCTACTTAAGCACTTCAATTTGTATCATTGGATTTTTTAACATAGCACAGGGCTGCCACTGGTTTCTAACTTAAATCCTGGGCAACACCAGAAAATCTTGGAAAATCAGAGAAATCCTGGAAAAAATCTTAGAAACATAAACTGAAATATATGCAATCTAAATGAAATAATCATACACCAAAATTTCAACACGAAAGCTTACCAACTATAACACCTTTGTTTCTATAAAACTGGTAAACTAAAATTGCCCAATATGAATAGACAAGACATTTTTATGATTAAAATTTTTAAAACAAACTCTAGGAATTTCTAGCTTTCTTCCTCATTTGAAGAGTGGGCTTCAATTCACTCTTGTATTTCCTAGCATATACTTGCATCAAAGAATTTAACATTGGTGACTGCAAACATGACCTATGTACTATTTCAATTGGCTTACATTCTTTTATCGCATAATTGTTGCACCAATATTTTAGGGCGTCAAAATTAGGATAAAAAAAACTCTCACATAAACATCTCATAATGTTTTCGGTCCTGCTATTAGATGCCGAGCGCTTTGTGTTGGTATCTTTACCATATAAAACAATTTATTTTTAAGTAGAAACTATAAACCTAATATCTATTAGTAAATTACCTCTCATTTATTTCATTAACGGAAATACAAAGTTGTCCGATGTGTAAATTTTCTTTTAAAGACTTTTTAAACGTTATTTCCTTTAACTGACCGCCTACGTCGCCGCGGTGTACCGCTTATAAAGATTTGGCCAGCGCTAATTGGCATCATTCATGTTTGGTTATGTTGCTTCCTGTATAGAGCGCGTGCACGTAGTCGAATATCGATATCTCGCCGATTGCATGCAACGTGCGCTCTCTGTCGAGTGCCGAGTAACTACATTTGATGGCCCGCACTCTTTCGTGGTGTGTACTATGATAGTTATGCGTTAGTTCAAGCTCACATTCGCATTTTGTTTTTTTATTTAAAGTTGAAGAAAGGTTTTTGTTGCATTACTTATTAATTTAAATTGGTAGGTGTGCTCTTGTTAACTCTACTTTTTAAATAAAAGTACTTTCCATGAATGGGTTTTGTTTTTGTGATTAATTTTACCTAACAATTTTTATTTCCGCATAAAAGTCGCACCCCAATTTTTCAAACTTGATTTTAGTATACAATATGCGACGATTATGCAATAAAACACGGTAATACTCTCTACACGTTCATTACTGTGGGGGAGAATCAGAATTGCACTTGTCAAGTTGCAGTGTTGGAAAATGTAGTTAGCCATTTCTCTTACACTTGCGACACTGTGATAGAATTTAATGGCCAATCAACATAAAAGTTTAGGTGGAACAATAAAAGTTTAAAGTGAATAGTGAAAAGTGTATTTATTATATTATAATACATTACTGCGTGTGATCACAGCAGCTTCATATGCCATTGTAAACCGCTTCTTTGTTTTTGTGCCTATTGCCACGGTAAACCATACAGGCATGAAAGCGAGAATTATGTTCAGTTTTATATTTCTCACCTTTAAATATTAATGTAGTATGCATGAAAAAAGTTGTAGATACGGTTTTTAGAAAAGTTAGCAGTGAAATACTAGGCTCTATTAAAATAAGTTTTAAAGCAACATAACCACGTTCTTGAAAATATTTCATTTTCGTGCATGTTTGGCAATGCTTGTTTAACCACATTAGAAATATTTTGGAAAGACAGCTGACGGCACTGAATTTTCAACCAAATGCAATGTAAACGTTTGTGATTTTTTCTGTTCGTAAAAGTAAACAATCTTTTAACATGTACTTGTGTTCGGTTAATATTTTTGTTTCCAAAAAATTCTGCAATGAATTAAATTTTAACAAACGAGTCTAAGCAAAGTCCAAAAAAATTGTGTAATAAAATCTTACCATTAAAGGTGTAAATTTTGAGATGCTTCAACATGCACATTTAACTCAAGAACAGAACACTTCATGAAAATTGTGATAAAATAGTAAAATCGGTGAATCCGTTTGAGGGCCTGAAATCTGTGAAAATGGATAAAATCAGTGAAATCGGTAGGCCTGATATACAGTGAAACCCCTTATTTACGTTACCGTTATTTACGTTTTCCCGTTATTTGCACTATATTCTTCAGGTCCCGTTTGGTTCCCATTTAATCCAATACAATACTTTCACGCGAATTACGTCTCAAAAATCTAATCCATCCAGCTATTTACGTCACGTAACAGCGATAGTAGGCCTAAAAACATTGTGAAAAACGTAACTTTTATAGTGGGCAGTGAACATTTTAAATTGCAAAATAAACATATTTTATAACATGAAAAGTTGCTTTTATTTCTAAACATATAATAATTTAAGCCTAGGCGTGTAAAAGTCCGAGTAATTATAGGAGGAGACAATCTAAAATGTACTCGGGAAAAACGTAAACTCACGAATGTATAAACGTTCTGTTACTATATTTATGTCACAACTTAGCGGAAATACTGGTACGAGACATAAACTTCACTAGATAAAATGAGCGGAGTCTTGGTAACTGTTTTAAACGTATTTTATAATTTCGGAAGTATTGTACAGTTGACAAATTTTTTTTTAAACTAACCATTTATATCTGGGGATCGTAAATAATTAATTATTGGTATCAAGACATCAAGATGAACGTAAACTTGAACACGTCTCGGCAGCGAGAAAACTGGTGCGTATACCAATAAACTGGTATTGGAACTGGACAAAACTGGTACACAGAAGGTGGAGCTTATTTTTTTTTCTGCTAAGCTCGCGTCTATTGGCTGGCTGCTGATGGAACGTCAGGAGTCTGGGCGGAGCGTTGAGAGAGTTATACTGCGCATGCGCAGCTCAGAGAACAGAGAGAGCCAGCTGGCGACTACGCCGCGCCGAAACAACAGCTGATTGAGTACGATGACCTCTCCGCGTACGGCGTGCTATTGACTGTAAATTTCCAATTGGCAGCCTTTTTTTTTTTAATTTTTTTACTGTGGTGCGATGCGTTTGTGTAATGTAGCCCGCATTTGTTATGAATGCTGCAGGATGCGACTGTATTTTAATTAACTTTAACGTATTTCTTACTTTTCCCTTTATTTACACTTTCCCGCTTTTTACACTTTTTTACTTTGTCCCCAAGAAAAGTGCAAATAAGTGGTTTTGCTGTAGCACAATATTTTAAGTGGATTTGTCTTACAGCACAGACTTGATCTTTGTCTTCACATAAGATAAGAAAAAATGGTCTTTGCTCATACATAGTCTCATTTATAATCAGTTTCCTAAAAAAATGAGGATTGATGGTTTCTGTAGGGCATGTTCCCTTCCTGCCAATCTCACATCAAGGGACCACGACCACAACTTTACACACAATTCCAAGTTTATCCACAAAAATAATTTTATTTCCATACACAAGCTCAAACAGGAGCATTACAAAACTATATGTATTTGTTAGTGCTTTCAAATCATCTCAACTTCAAAAGGCTTTTCAAAAGCCACAAAACACAGATGTGAGATAACACATCCCTCAGCACCAACTTGCTCATCCAACGTGCAGTTCCTTCTAATGTTTTTTTATCTTCCCAAAATTAAAAACTCAAAAGTCATACAATACCATCACACAGCATGAATGTAACATAATCATGTTAGTTTCAGTGCATTACAGCACTACACAATTACTTTGAAATACAAAGCCCATTTTTAATTGAGTTTATAATTTTCCAATGACATATAGAAAGTCATGAGTAGCATCTTCAAATACAAATTTAACTATAACATATATCCATCTTATAAAGGTACGCATGACACTCCAATTTTAATACTAAACGTAGCTTGAATACAGTATTTTAAAGCGAATACTTCAATATTAAAAGAAAAAATAAATGCAATAACGTGCAAACTAAACTGTCCTGTGAGTGCAAGAAGCAGTGAGACTCAGGAGCTCTCCTAGGCGTCGGTGCTGGGGCGCTTGTCGACCCAGGCCTTGATGCTCGGCACGCTCTCCACGGTCCGCTTCAGGGCCGCCAGCTTGGGGCACTTCTCCAGCAGGTCGAAGCCCACCATGAAGCTCAGGTAGTCCACGATCCCCACGAAGTACACGTCCGCCCACGTCATCTGCAACACCACCCCGCTCTGTGTGCAACACCTGTATACTGTAATTATACTGTAGGAGCGGGAGTGGAGGGATGACCGAGTCAAGCCATGATTACAAGCAGCTGAGCCACGGGCAAGTACAGGCCGATGGTGAGCTGGTGAGAGATTGAAGCGCTGCGGCTCTGACCTTGCCGCCGACAAAGTAGCCGCCATTCTTGGCCACCAGCTCCTCGAACTTGTCCATGTAGTAGGGCACCGTGGTCTCCAGCACGGGACCCTTCTTCTTCTCCTTCACCGCCTCGTCGCCCTCGTAGAAGAAGGCAGCGATCTCTACAAGATCAATTAACACACAAATATCATTGTTATACATCGTGCTGGGCAAAGTTAAACATTTACAAATCTAACGTAAGTGAGTTTGGTTTTGTTCAAAGTGTCATGCAAGTTAAAAAAAAAAAAAAAATGTTCATCAGCAAATTTGTGTCAGCCTCAAACCCTAATTAGCAGGCTTGTGTGGATACCCGATTTTCAGTTCCTTTGAATTACCAGACACGGAACCAACATTTGAAATCTCAGGTTTCTGTTATTTGTGTATGTTTCTCTTACCCCATGAGTAGAATCCCGATTATATGGTGAATAGCGATAAAACGAAATAACATTGAAAAACACATTAACGTGCGACAAAACACCGAAAAACACGTCAACACACAACAAAACACGAAAACAGGCAACATTCAGTAGCTATTAGGTATTATTTGTTTAACATAAACTTCTGGTTTCCGTAGCATCATTATGGCTGGAATCAACTCGGCGTGTTTTGAATTCCATTCTAGACCACTATAACATGAAATACAGGTTATATGTACAACGTCTGTGCTTTGTTTTGATTCTTCACTTCATAGAGTCCATAGATACATACAATGCAAAGACGTGAAACCTAGATTAGGCGGAAAAAATCTCGGAGCATGTTCCAATAAGGATGGTATACTAGTACTTTGCGACACTGAAACAGTACTCTAGCCATAGAGTTTTCACACATTTTGCAAACATGTTAATCTATGAAAAGGAAGAAAAAAAAATTGTTATGTTACTTTTAATACAACGAAGGCAGTTTCGTGAAATAACTAAAGAATTCAGGGTATGCGCGATGCCGAAGCCGAAAGTATCACCTAGTGACAGAACAGTAGAATTTAAAAGTGACGGGTTTTATTTGTGTGACGGTAATTTAATGTGTAGGCACTGTAACTGTAGACTAGAACATGAGCGCCGTGATACTCTTGTAAAACACGTGGCAAGCGAGAAACACAAGAAAGCAAAAGTGAGTCTGAATTCTAGTTCGAAACGACAGATATCAATAGCAGAATCAGTGGAGATTGGGAAGAAATTTAAGAATGAAAAAGAAGAGTTTGTAGCAAAAACTACATAAGCATTTCTTTCAGCAAACATTCCAGTTGAGAAGCTGGACCATCCCAAACTTCGTGAATGGTTTGTTGAAAATGTCAAAGGAGGTGGTGACTTACCTACAGCCGACTGGCTGCGCAGAAAGTATATACCCACAATTGCAGAACAGAAACGTCAAGATATTAAGGCAGCAATCACCAACAAACCAGTTGCAGTTTTAAGTGACGAAACTACTGACAGGGGTGGTCGCTGTGTTTTCAACGTTGTCTTCAAAACACTAGAACCATCCACAACACAGGCTGTTTTCCTTGCTGCATCTGTTGTATTAGACTGTGCTGATTCCTCTTTATGTGCACGTGCTATTGTTGACACACTTCAAATGCTCTTTTATCGGCATTTGTAACTGACTCTGCCAGGTAGATGACCAAATGTGCCAAGACTCTTGAAGGATTGTTTGGTGACAATTTCAAACATGTGCAGTGCTGGGCTCACAAGATTCATCTGGTAGGGGTTATGTGGCAAACACATCTTCAAGAGCTCAACACGACTGTAGTAAAGGTGAAAAATGCTTTCTTAAATACCAGAAAGCGAAAGCATCAATATCTGGAATTTCTCAAAACAAAATACCCTGCTGATCCTACAAAACAAAAGTTGTTTCCACAACCTGTTGTAACCAGGTGGAATACATGGTTTGAAGCAGCTGTGTATTTGAATGCACATTTCAAAGACATTGTTGAATTCTTTGAAAAGTTCAGTGAGCACAACAGTGGAATAAAATTTCTAAATAAAATGTATGCAGAAGATTTAGCTATCGTTCAAGTTCAGGCAATGTTTGTGGCAGACAACTGTGCACATCTGACTGAACTGATTGTCTACCTTGAAGGCTCATCCTACCCTACAGCTCATATGCTAGCTTCCAAAATTAAGAACCTTCAAAATAAGTTTGATCTCCTGAGCAAGGGTATTTTCTCATCTTCTGTAAATGAAAGGATAAGTCATTTATCCACTGTTGGGCAAGCAAAGGTGACACTGCATCTAAAGCTGACAGCCTGTCTGAACTTGTTCTAAATGACCCCTCAAGGAAAACATTTGAAGCAATTGATGGACTCTTCAATCCATGAAACATAAGCAGGATGAATATACACACTTCAGACTTTAGTCAGCACATCCAAAACTTGCCTAAGTTGTCTCAACTTCACACTGATGTGTTTATGGAAGGGTATCAAGTGCACTCTCATTCAAACCTCCTGCCCCGCAAGAGGTGCCATGCACCCCTAAAATAGTCATTTAATTAATATAATTTGTAATTTAACTTATATTTTAATCCCCCTAGTGTCTTGTTTTCTCAGTCGAAATAAGGGCAGAGCAAAACGTTTTCCGAACGCACCCCGACTTGGGCAGTATATTTTTGAACTTAATTAATAATTGACAATACAAGTAAATTTCATTACTATGTAATAACTGAATGTAATTTATTATTCAGTGCTCTAGAGGTTCTGTCGTGTTATCAGTTTCGTCACAAATATAAACGGCGTAACAGTAATTCACCTACTTCCTGCCGCCATGACACCCGGACCACACCCGGTCTCTCTCCCCCGCTGTCCGGAGCAGGACGCATTCCACGCGCATCATTCACTTCACAGTTCTGTTTTAACTGATCTTTAGCATCCGCCGGGATTATTATCCTTTTAAACCTTTTCCGTTATCTTCGAGGCCTGCCCCGGGTAGCAGAGTCTGAGTCCAGAAGGACATTCGAACTCAACGACGTGACTTATCTCCAGACCAAGTCACGTGCTGTCCTGGTCCGCCCCTAATGCACACTCCATGGCATACACTACAGCGACGACACCACACACAAGTCACCCACACGGTACAACTGCACCGTGTATCATCAGAGTACACCTATAGCATACAAGCACAATATAGGTACACAGTAAAGTTGTTAAATATGTACATACATCTACAAATAATCCTTCACCATAACTTTGACTATAACTTACGCGAACGAAAATCAGTAAAGGTGTCGACAATGGAATCAATCTCAAGATCTTCCCAATCATTGCTTCCGGCCAAACCGTACTTCTTTCCCAGGTAGCGACAGATGGCAGCTGATTGGTGCGTCTGCTTGCCGTCTATCTCGAGAACCGGCGTCTTGCCGAACGGCATAGCTGTGGACGGAACACAGGGAGTCTTGCCGTTCAACTGTACCTACTGAGTTAACTGACAAACCAACACCAAATTTATCTAACTCACTAAATTTAAACAGATTATAAAACAGATGATGATGAAGATGATGATGATGAATTAAAATAGTAGAACATCGGAAATTTGAACTATCTTTTGACTTTCATACTTTAAATTCTGACAGCAAGTGAAAATTATCACAACCGTTATTAATTAATGCCTTTGCTACTCGCTGGTTTATAATGTGAATGTTAAGATGGTTCGAGAGAGAACTCGCACTGCGATGTTGAAGAGCAGAACTAATGCTGTGTGAAATCACAAGGTTCTGGAAAAACTCGCTCTCAATTTTATATTATCGTCACGGACGAAACACAATAAAATACACAATAAAATAAATAAGCATCTACACATTTAAAGAGCTGCCGCGTACATTTATTAAATTACCATCACCTACCTATTAGAGATGCCCTTGAGAGATAGTAATAATTACAAAAAGAAACCTACAAAAATAAAATACTTAAGAGTGCCAAGAATTTAAAGACCTAAAAAACACACCCTAGATTTGATGTGGTCCAGGCATGGACCATACAACTATAGTGCTACACCTCAGCACTTGAGCACGCTAGCTCGGTATCAAACAAACTTGCTATGAATTGAATTTAATTACATTTATGAAATACATAGGTACACTTTGATTTAAGTGAAACTTTATTATCGGGGAACATGATCGTGCCCCTCATACTGGCACCGCTAGACAGTTTTTATAATTTTAATTTTTCTCTGGACAAAAGTTGGAAATAATTAGCCTAAAAGAGTTCTTGTGCGAATACTATAGGTATATAGTTTTGTTCTGTTATACTTTTTTTCATCATTATTTATTTGTCTATAAATGCTAATGTGAAAAGTTTCAAATGCTTTATAATTTACCTACAAGTGTAAACATTGGTTGCCAACAGTAAATATTGTTCTTGAACGAAGGCAACAGTCATGAATCCAGTGAGGTTGTCAGCAAGTGCAGAAAGCACTGGTAGTTCTGCTGATACCAGTGACAGGCTCTGCAGTGATGGTGTGAATGGTCGCCACACTACACAAGTATGGCGACCAACACCGAGGCTTGTGTGTGTGTGTGTGTGTACAGTATATAATATTTAACTCAAACTAAAAATAATATAGGTCTGTCTAAGATATAACCAATGAAGAAACAACAAAAAAAATTAGAACCGAACTCTTAGATCTCTCAAAATATATTTCTTCTGGCAATTTTTTTTTCTAAAAAATATACCATTTAGCCACAATAAACCAAAAAAAAGTTCCACACAGCACCAATATCAGCACCCGCCATATAAAAATTTTTAAGGGGTTAAAAGTGATACATATTCCAAATCATAAATTTTCTGCTCATTCAGAAGCAGTTTATAAATTGTACAGCAGAGCCAGTGAGTAGCACCAGGTTGAACGTGTGCATGTGTATATAAAACATTAATTGATTCCCAATAAATACCAGCAAAAACTCAAACTGCAGTAAACTCTCATTTATTACCTGTACCCCAATTATTCAGTTTTCAGGTAATACATACTAAAGTTTAGTTTAAATATTAATCTGTTGTGAAGCTGTCAAAAAACAAACTGCGGCATCGCAGAGGCAGGCGCGGTGGGAAGATGCTTTGCAGCAGCATCCCTCCCAGTCTCTGGCTTTAGGAACAACCATGACTGTTGCTGTGGTGTGCACCTATTACAAATATTACACTTTAGTCAATTGTATTTAGATGCTAAGCAAATGCACCTATCCCAGGTCTCTAACTAAGAAAGGACATGAATGATGCTGTGCTTTGGCACTTATAGCAAATCTCTATCTTTGGGAAAGGTGATGTGCAGTGGCACCTATTCCAGACCTCTAATTGTAAGAAAGAGCTTGGATGATACTGTGTAGAAGCTCATATTTCTGGGTCTAACTTTAGGAAAGGGGGTTAGATGTGCTGAGCAGTAGCTTATATCTCAGTCTCTACCATTAGGAAAAATCATTAAAGATACTGCTCAGTGGCACCTATTGTTTTTTAACTTTAAAAAAGGCATGAAAGATGCTGCTCAGTGGCACCTATTGTTTTTTAACTTTAAAAAAGGCATGAAAGATGCTGTTCATGAGCACACATCCAAGTCCCTAACTTTAGGAAAAGACATGAAAGATTCTGTGCGGTCTCCGTAACAGAATTTTCTTAAACATAATAACTTAAATAAAAAAAGTAATTTTACAAACATTCTTAGTTCAGAATTAATGGAACGCTGTATTAATGGAGTGGAGTTTAGAGTATAATTGTATAATATTATACCTTGGAATAATTTTTGAGAATGTTGAGTTATCTCGGTAGCAATGAAATAAGCATGGCTGTGATCTGCACATGTTCAGACATGTGCCTGTGTGTATTTTGTGTAATTGAAACTCAGATTATGTTTTCCAACACTTATACTTTGCAGCTGTATGCAGTTTTTAGTTTTCAAAACAAAAAATAAAGCATTTTAGCATAGTGTTTCGGTTGTTCCGTAATGCAAAATGGATAATCTTAAATATATGTGGTGAATATTCCCAGCAACTAACAACTACAAAAAAAAAATCAGGGTTGCTAACATTTACTTTTGAAAATTTAACGACTTTTAGTTTGTTAGGTGCTTATAAATACCACACAGTTTGCTGATTTCCAAAGAAAATAAGAGAATTAGTTACATTGAGTTGCAACTTTTTATCATCCATGCCTTGTGACCAAACTCTTTCCTCTGTGGTGCTTCTCTGCAGGTTATTCATTCACATAGAGTGACACCGCTCTGTGGCTTGTTCACGCAACCAAGTGGTCCGTGTGCAAGGGGCCTTAGTGTTGTGTATCGGCATAACCAAAGATTAGGCCACTGACTGGATTTTAAGTCACCTTCTATGCTGAGAACTATATACTCATGTGGTCGATGGAGCCCATCAAGAGTTTTTGAAATAACAGTTGTTTTTCTCGACACCTGTGCTTAATTTTGGTGTGTGTGTTGAAATCAGTGGTTTATTCCTTGTACGTGATAAGAGCTACCATCCTGCCGAAGCTTGGTGAGTCTGACTGTAACTAAACCAAAGCCATTTGATTTACTGGTATTTAGTAGTACATTATCAAGGTTGTACTTGATTTTATGAAATATATTAACTATTGAATTGAGTCAAACAAATTTTAATTTGATTGAAACTTGAAAATAACATTACAGTTTGAAATTGATCTGTTATCAGCCGTAGTCAACAACAGTGGCAATAAACTGAGATGTATTGCGTATGCTTTCAGCTAACCAAGGAACAGTAAATATTGAAAATGTAAGTGTCCAGGCTTACTGTATTTATCAACCGTGTATGTTACATTTTTATAATTGTGTTGTTGTGTTGATTTGTTTAGGGTATAAAACTCTTTGGTTTTCATCAAAATACATTCAAAGTTGATAATTCTATTTTATTTTTAATTTACCATTGAATGTTATTCCAGAGGTATTATATACCAAAAAGAACATTTTCATTCCAAGAAAAAATAATTTAGATTTGAGCCTAACTGAGGAGTCTAATAATAAATCAGATTTATTTATTTAACACTAATGAAAAGAATTATATTGATTACACAGAAATCCTTCATCAGATTTCTTCTCCAGAGATTACATCATTGGTTATGACGAGAGCATTGTTTACCAGACTGCAGCCAGCGAGACAGTCGCGAACAGAAACACAGAACTCAGCGTGGGGGGGGCTGGCCACTCACACTGCTTGAGGGTCGGCCACTGCTCCCTCTCGAAGCGGTAGTCCTCGAACTCCTGCTTGCCGAAGGACAGCAGCAGACGAATCGGCTCTCCCAGAGCCCGCACGTTGAAGTAGATCAGCTTGTATTTGGGTGCCATTCTCAGCTCAACTGAAGTTCAAACAACACAGATCCATAAGCTATGATATTAGTCTTGTGGCAATATTGTAACAGTTGATTGCAAACATGTGGTACGCCTCACTGTGCGATATCCTGTGAACATGCGCACTCAGAGCTGACTCAGGATGAGCTGCTATAGCGCTCCACAAGCCAGCAGCCTGGATGCCTTGCCAACAAGGCAGACTCCTACCAACAATCAGAGACCTCCATGTCCCACAGCATCAGTAGTGCTACTTGACATGCAGTCTGCCTCATGCTTCGACTGCAGTACCTGTAGCCAGGCTGATACCACCCAGCATCTTAATATCAACAATTATAATAACTATTAACATTTTTAATTTTACAGTTTGTTGATTTGTCAAGTTTTGTATTGCAAAAAAGAGCTATTCGCATTGTGTTGCATCTTCGCCCTACCTCTTCAAGGTAATGAGAATTTTGCCTGTACCTTGTATTTGTATTTATAAATGTTTACTTAATATACATAAAAATAGTGTTTACCATAAAAAAACCATGATATTCATAAATATAATACGCATATTAAAAGTGATTTTCATTTAAATTTTGTTTATAAAAGTGCTACATTAAATTCAACAAAAAACAATGGAGTTAAATTGTTTA